>NC_037669.1:36313080-36514242 GCF_003255815.1 Theropithecus gelada | reverse complement strand
TTTTTTTTTTTTTTTTTTTTTTTTTTTTTTTTAACTCAACCTAAGGAAGCAGATGGCTCTCTGCACCTCCAAGGGGCCACTGCTCTGGTGGGAACTCACTTTATATCTTGTATGGATGATGAGGATGAACAATTCTGACCAGAGAGATTATATATTGCCTCGTATTTGTGATGCCACCAGCAGCTAAGATAGCTTTAGGGATTTCATTTTATTTACTCTGTCATGGTCTTTGAAAGGTACATATGGGACATGTACCACAAGCTTCTTCCTTCAAGAGAATCAGTTTGTGCTCAGATATATATTATTTGCACTGTTTACCAATCTGGCAAAGGCTTTTCTGAAAAGAGACATTTCAATCTGTTTGATGGCAGAGCTTTCCCCTGAAAAGTCCTTTTTAAAGTTACAAGATAATAATTTTAAAAAGCCATTAGAAATATTATGCATCCATCTCAGGCCACCATCAATAGAATACCACATAGCACCTACTGGAGTTTTCATATGTACATATGACTTCTAGGGTGTGACTGTGTGTGTGTGTATGAGCATGTGTACACTTACGTTATAATTGTCCCAGAAATGATTTTATCATGATTACTCTTTGAGAAAGATGATGTGATTGTGAAATGTATATAATTCTTGCTGTGGGTTTTTCAGAGGTTAGATGTTTCCAAATGCTGCATAATTGTAGTGTTGAGAGGAACCTGAGACACGGCCACATCTGATACATTCCATTCTAGAAGGATGCTTTAAAAAGTAATCCATGAAGATTACACTATTTATTATTCTAGAGATTGAGGAGACAATGAAAATGCAATGAGGAAAGGAAAGTCATCACCAATATAAATGAGTATGTTTAGTCTTAACAACTTTCTTTCTTTTTTTTTTTTCCTATATATCTCATTGGGGACCTCAAGCATTGTTACTCAAATTACTTATTCTTCATTTTGATCAAACTGATTAAGAGCATTGATTTTTCTTTCTGCTTTCTTTGACTCCACTTCCTTTTTTCACTTTTTCTTCAGCCTGATTCAATTGCCATGTATTTTTTCTTCTCAAACCCTTTCAGGGTTGTTTGAGAATATATCATCCTAACCAACTCCTTTCCTTCTTTCTTATTTAAGTCTGAGTCCTTGAATCTGACCCTAAGTTTCTCAACTGTTAGTTAAGAAAGATATAACAGGCCGGGCGCGGTGGCTCAAGCCTGTAATCCCAGCACTTTGGGAGGCCGAGACGGGTGGATCACGAGGTCAGGAGATCGAGACCATCCTGGCTAACACGGTGAAACCCCGTCTCTACTAAGAAATACAAAAAACTAGCCGGGCGAGGTGGCGGGCGCCTGTAGTCCCAGCTACTCGGGAGGCTGAGGCCGGAGAATGGCGTGAACCCGGGAGGCGGAGCTTGCAGTGAGCTGAGATCCGGCCACTGCACTCCAGCCTGGGCGACAGAGCGAGACTCCATCTCAAAAAAAAAAAAAGAAAGATATAACAAAACGCTGTGATCTTGGAGTAACTTCAAGCCTTTCATTTCTAAAGTTGTTGAACATAGTTATTTTAACAGGGCTTCAAGATGGCAGTCTTTAAACATTTCCCTGTAGGTTATGCTGTGCATTTCTATTTCTTATTTTGTGGCTTCAAACTTTTCCACTGAGGTTCGTTAAAGGAATGAGTATAAGATGTTTATTGATGGTGTTCAAAAGCTAATCTCTCCATAATGCAGTACACTGCTACCAAGAGAATACAGAAGCCTAGGTTCTGGGATTTTTGTGGGCAAAAATATCTACGAAACAGAATTTAGTACTATTTCCCACTTAACTTTTCTTTACATAGCATAACATTACATACAGCCAGTCTCAGACTGCAGTAATTCAAGAAAACTGTTGCTTTATCAGTGCTACATGTTGAACCGGTTTGCTACTAAATTTTACAAACATTTACTGAGCACTAAAATTATGAGGCATTGTTTTAGGTAGAAACTAGATGTGGGAGATGTAGTGGTCAACGAAACACTACTCATGAAGCTTATGTGCCACAGAAAAGGACAAAAAATACACTGGCAAACAGACAATGAATGGGGTAGCTTTAGGGAGTTATAAATTTTATGAAGTAAAGCAAGAGAAGGGGATACATAAGAAAGTGACATGGTGGGGTAGGGTGGGGGCAGTGGTTAGATTTGGTATTCAGGGAACGCTTCTTGAAGAAAGTATCTTCTGAATTGAGCCCTGGATACTAATGGGGCTGCCATTGAGATAGTGTGAGTGTAGATACAAAGGTCCTAAAGCTAGAAAGAGGTTGGTGCACTTGAAGAACAACAATGAAGACCAGGGTACAGAGGGTAGACAGCAGGAAGGAAAAGTGGTAGGAGATGATGTCAGAAAAGGAGACAAGCATATTGGACGTGGTAGACCAAGATGAGTAATTCATCATTTGTGATTTCATGCTTATTTTGAATCTATAAGTAGCAGATACATTGGGAGAGGAGAGGTAATTGAATAAAATGGATGAGAAAAGGTGAGTTACTGATCTAAGAGAAGAGCTGCGCTAATAAGCCTAGGGCAATCTAAGTTTTTGGTAGGCCGTTTACCTGAAACCTCTAGAGCTACTTCATGAGGAATTTTTATTTTATTTTATTTTATTTTATTTTTATTTATTTATTTTTTTAAGAAGGGTGGAAGGCAGTTGAAGATGTCATGTCACTATTTTGGGCTCTAGATGGCATGGCCCTCCCTCAGGCTGGGATCCAACAGCCCAGCCTACCCTCACACCCAAGGGGTGTATGGTAGATGGATATCCATTTTTCTTTTTTTAATCATCACAGGATGACTTTTCCTGAAGGTTGCTTATGGTAAAAAGAATTTATTTAAATAAAATTCCATTCATCATGCTTTTGGAAGAGAAAAGTGGTAATGATAATCCCAAATAGCAACTAATCCAAAATTTCATCTATGTTTGGTTCTTAATTATATGATATTATATTGATTTGGAATCAGGTTTTACCTCTTCATCCTTTAGTAGCTGCATACCACTGGCCAAGTTCCTCAACCTCTCTAAGACTTATTTTCCTCTTCTGCATAACTAGGATAATAATACTCACTTGATAGTATTGTTGAGAGAATTATATTAAACAAGATAATATATGCAAGGCACTTAGTACAATTCCTGTTACCTAATGACCGCTGTGCACAGTTACAGAAGTTAACAACAATAATAACTACTCACATTTGCATAATATTTAAATTTTACAAAACACTTTCACATACATTATGCCATTTAATGCTTACAATAATTCTGTAAGGATATATTACTTACACAACTCCAAGCACTTTTATGTAGTCAAAGCTGATTTTGATATAAATTTCTACAGCTAAAGAATAGAAATCTATTAGAAAAAAGGAGACAAAGGAGGCATGAATAATGGCCTAGAAGCCAACTAAGTCTCAAGGAAAGTTAACAAAGGTTTTAGTTTTACAAAAATAATCTACAAACTCATGTCTCATACATGGATCATGAAATGGTAATCCATTTTGTACATTTATTAAAATGTTAATGTAATATCTTTCACTGTGTTGGAGAAATCATGTTAAAAATTCATAGCCCAATTGTGTTACAAATTATATTCACATACCAGTCATTAAGTGATGCAGATGATCTGGTATATTCTATGTTAGACTTAGTTCTCTGACATGCAGCCAGTTTTGGGAAGCAACATGGCCGCTCTTCAGCAGACACAAGTCTATGTAAATGCTTTACACAGGAATGGAAGATCTCCTATCCACTTCAAATGGCAGGGAGATCTTGGGTCACATCACCAATAGAAATGCTTCCTTAATGTGCTTCTGTGCCGAACATGTGGTGCTCATAAGACACCCTGTAAGTGGTTAGGCATTCAAACTGGGATTTGGCTAATTCTCTAGAATACTCCTCCTCTGGCCACACTGCTTTCCTTCTTAGGATAGAAATAGGGCCAAGTAGACCAGAAGTGGCACTAACTAGATTGATAGGGGAACACCTGCCACTGAAATATTTTCCTGTGTGTTGCAGCTGTGTCATCTTCACTCTCATCACCCTACCTCCAGGCATTTTCTATCTTTTATTCAAGGAACATGACTCTACAAAAGAGACACTATCCTTGACAGCCTTGTTATGCCTTCAGGTCAATGCCAGACACACAGAGGTCACCGACTTACAAAGGGAAAATCTATATTTTGCACTCCTTCAGGCAAAACACAGGACTGGAATGGCTCAGTAAGCTGCCTTTATGTTTCTTTCTAGCCTGAGTTAACCGTAGGCAAAACTGTAACATACTTGAAGTCTGAGGTTGATCTTTGGTTTCTACCTTTCTGTTTTCCATTTCTCTTGTTTAGGCTTTCTCCTATTGATAAGACCTATACTGTGTCAGACACTGTGGGGAAAGTTATACCAAAGTACAAAGAATTATAAGACATGTTCTTGCTCCAGAGGAACTTTTGTGACCTAAATAGCTAATGGTGACATTTCTAACATGATAGCATCTGAGAAGGAAGGCCAGTTTAGAATGGGGATGTATTCTCCAAATTATATGTCGCTGAGAGTCACCAAATCTGTCTGTGAGTCAGATGAGCACAGTAAAGAAATGACCATAAATGACTTTACATCTAATGATTTGTTTTTTGGAAGAGCCTTTGGGTTGACACATCACACTGAATGTCCTGAAAGCATCGTTTGTCTCTGGGGTACAACACATTTAGTATAAATTAGAAATCATCATTTGAAACTCTCTGCACATAGCAGAGGTACCTCGTTACAGTATCCGACTGCTGTTCACAATAAATGCTTTTTAGTAACTTGATAATTTTGGTTACAAATGCTAGAAAATTATAATTTACTGTAGTTCAGCTTTATTTATTTATTACATTTACATAATCTGGCTCTCCAAACTCCTACCTAGAATTCAATAATATAGTTAAGCTTTCTAGTAACAAGTCAAAATGAAAAGAAACAGGGAAATGACATAGAGAACATGCAAAAATATTTTTAGCTCAAGTTATAAATGAAATGGAGAGTCAATAGTGTTTTCAGTAGATCTCCAATGAGCAGAGGATTCACATGTAGAAGAGGTCACACTGCTGAAAAGAGCATAAAACATCAAGACTCTTAGAGACATCCCAGAGCCCTAATTAAGAAGCCTGTCCCCACCACTCAGACACATACACACACACACACCCCTACATAGACCCAACTCTCTTATTTTGACAATTTGACATGACCTTATGACACTTACAGGTTTGGAGAGGCAAAATTTTCTACTTGTGGTATTGAAGTCTGGAATACATTCTCTTTATTATTTCTCTTTGACACATGTGCACTGTATTATAGAGAAAAGCTAGTTGGAACCAGAAAATTTGAGCTTGAGTTTCATTTAACCATTTATTTGCTGTCCTATAAAACGATGCTTGTCCTCTCTCACCCTTAGTTTGTTTACTTAGAAATAGAGGCTAACTATAGCTTGTATTAAATAAGTAATCCCCAACTATGCAATGTATATCGGAAAACTCAACTGAAAACTATAACTTGAGTGGTCATGTAGTTATAATGGGTTTAAATGGAACAAGCTTCAGAAGCTATTTTGTGGTCATCATGCCTGGTGTTGTATTCTTTTACCTGGTGATTAGAGACTTTAGTTGTGCTTTTGATCAGAATGAAGGAAACTCAGGTCCATGTGTCAGTTTAATGTGTTCAACTGCAAGTAACAGAATACTCATTTTGTAGTGTTGTTTAAAATAAGGTTTTATTTTTTTCTTATAATTCAGGAAGGCTAGATGTAGGAGGCTGTAGTTCTGGCCCCTGTATCTCCTTGCTGCTAGTACATCTGCGATTTGACTTTCCTTTACGAGTGTAAAATGGTGTCCTCAACCCTCAGTATCAGATTCTATTCAAGGTGGAAAGAAGTGCAGGGGTATGTGCCAGTCTGAGCAACAGAAAGAGACCCTGTCCCTAAAAAGAAAAAAAAAATGGGGGGAAGTGAAGGGTATGACAGCCACTTTTTCTAACAAATCTATCAAATACAGAGATATTTGTCTTCTTTCATCAGTAAATCAAAAGTTTTCCCAGAAAACTTCAGCAGATATTCACTTCTACCCATTGATTATAGCAAAGTACTGGGGCCACCTGTTGGTGCAAAGGCAAATGGAAAAAATAAAGTTTTTACCTAAGTACAATATTGCTCTGACTTTAATTTGGGGATTTTAGGAAAAAAAAAAAGTGGGTTGGGGGAATTTGGGCAGTTGATTTAAAGTATCGTCATAAACTAAAGTATCAATGAAATCATTTAAAATTGAGTAATTTTCCCTAATCAGGCACCAACATTTTTGTTATATTGAGACTTCAGTCACCAATATCTGGTGGCAGAGATACAGGCGTGTAAAACATTTCTATTTACCCAAATATGCCAGTTCCCAAATAGGATGACTGCATTTGGTGTTAAACTGATTTTTCTCGTTAGATACTCTAACTGAGGAATATTTAGCTTCTTGGAACAGAAACCATCCAAATCATGTTTTGTTTTGTTTTGTTTTTTGATATGTCTGTAACTGTAAAAATCAGCAAATAAGAAGAACCAGACCAACAAGGCATTGACTTCTGCTCACATCTAAGTTTACCAACAGTAGCTAATTAGTAGTTGTATCTAGATGAATTATAAATGGCCAAAGCACTGCAATTAGCAACTATGACTCTCACGTAGGCAGCCAATCTTGGTTGTATCTGTAAATATGACTAGAACCAGTATTGTGCTTCTTATAGGTTTGAAGAGAAAGATACACGCTAACTTGTGTGCATAAAGACTTTCTTCTTATTTGATGATGGTAATAGAGCCACACCCTTTATATCTCATTGTATTTACCCATGAGCTTAACAATTGCTATCTGTATCCATAGTGGCAAATGCAGTAGCATCATCTATATCATTAGTATATAGCACTTTCAGGGCAAGAATTCTGCCCTAGTTACATGATTTAAAAGGTGATTGAGGAAGAGCTAGTATACAAAGGAGAGAACAGCCTGCAGGAAAAAGTACTGTGTAGAGAGACCTTTAAAACAAGAAAAAGATCTATCTATATTAGCAAAGGCCTAGGATGTATTTCTATAGTTTCTTTTCTCATCAGTCTTCTTGGGCATAAGTGTAGAATGGTAGGAGTAACACGAGATGCAGCTTGATCTATGGTATAACAAAGAAATTAGACTACATATGTGCACTTTGAAACTTCTTGGTAAGGCGCATAGACATGCATGACCCTACCTGTCTCAATTTAAATGTCAATTTAAAAAACATTAAGGTATTTGTTTCCATGGAAATAGAACTATCTCTTAGCACCTGGATTCGTAAATAGGAAAAAGTTGTCAAGTTTTTCCAGAAGCTGAAGGCATTTAATATTAGAACAACTTTACATTTTTTATTGTAACCACCAAGACCAAAGCAATGTCTGACTGTCTTGGTGGAGTGCATTAATTTGATTGAGATCATGTCCCATTCTGGTTATTAGGTAAATTCTAGTTAGCATCCTTATAGATTTCTATAGACCATCACCAATCGGAAACCCATGGCATAACAGAGTGGTATTGGCTACAGTTTAGTATGTGATTTTCCATAAACTCCATTTGCAGGGAAATAGAAGGATTAACATCAACTCTATCATTTTGCCTTAAATTTCAGGAATCTTTAGTAGATCTAGAAAACTACAGTTCTAATACAAGCTGAGTTGCCCCAAAACACTCACCAAGGCCACTTGATGGCCTTTCATCCAGCACTATTGATGCCAGGCCTGTCTTGTCCCAATAGTTGGTAAAGTGGAACACAGATGCAATAGACATATTAGTATGCTCGTATTTACACCACTACACTGCAAGCCACAAGAAGCTTAAAGGACAGCACCAGAACACATTCCCTGTGTGAATGGAAATCTTTTGAGCTCAAGAAGAATGTAAACATTATAAACCCTTGAGACATTTCACCAGGGATATGTGTAGACAAAAGGCTTCTTTAGTAGTGTCTATATACAAGAACATGAAAACATGCAGACTACTTCAATGTACAACGGAAAAACAAGGAGGCTGGACATTCACCTACATAAGTGAAAACCTGTATAAAGTATAGCTTGGGATATAGAACTAGGTTGAGACTTGGATGGTGATAAGCTGATTGATTGTGGCCAGTGAAGTGAAATGTGATTTTTTGCCTGTCAACCATCACTTTCTTTGAGAAATCATTATGTCCCATTATCTTGTAACCTCTGCTTACCTGTATAAACCCAGGAGTAGGTATTTGACTCAGAATTAGTGAATTAGGATAACTTACGCCCTACCCTAACACAGTGATTGATTCAGGTGTGGTCATGTGACCCAGCTTGATGTCTGATGTCTCAGAGTCCTCACCAGGACATTTATGAAAGCTATGAGGTGAAAATGCTTTCTGGAACTGCATGTAACAATCTTTCCCTCGGCATGGAGGGATAATGAGCCTAAGAATGAAGCCAATGGAGACAAAAGCAAAGCTGAGAGATGGGGTAGTGGGGTGGGAGAAGAAAGAAAATGAGGGACTATGAATCATTTCAAAAACTGCAATCAGCTGTAGTTGATCCTGAATCTATCTTTGGGTTTTTAATGCCGAGATTTTTTTTTTTTCCAAGCTATTTTGAGTTGGGATTCTCTCATTTGAAATTACAGGTATACTGTCAAATACACAAAATTGAAAGCACAATGAATTCCAAACATTGACTTATCTTTTAAAAGGTTTTTAGAACACAACCAAAACAACATCGTATAGCAAGCCAAACCAGAAACTGGCTTGGATATGGCCTGGCTATATTGTCAGTGACATAAGGAATCCAGACCTGCTAAATGTGTCACACCTGAGTCTTTAAATGAACTCATCACTGTTATGATGTCATACCTGCAGCAGCCTCTGACCTCATTAATACCATGCTTTATGATAACTGACAGGAGAACACTTCATGGCAATTTGAACTCAGGGTCTGGCACAATGGTAACACTAACCAGGGAAATAAATACTCAGCGAGAGTGAGCAGGGCTATATCTGTAGTTGGAGGTTGTCATTACTTTTGTAACAAATACTAAAAGCTGAAGGTATTTTGCAGAAAAAAATTCAGTGGGACTGAGCTTGTGCTCACAATTTATGTGCTGCACTAAAATTTTGCAGTGTTTCCTGGATCAAGGCAGGAAATGGTCCTATGTTTATGCCAAGAATATACAGTTGAGAAGAAGAGTGGCTTTTTTTATGGAGTTTTGCTTTGCTTGGGGCCTAAAATTTAATCCTATACCACTGCTTCTCTACCCTCTGCTACTTCACCATAAGCTGTGTGGGGTGCAAAGACTTATGTATAAATAGCATGAGATAAATGAGAATCCTGAATTGTGACTACAAAACAAAGCCTGAGGAAAAACACATCTACCTAGTTGAAGAAAGATGACTATCAGTGCTTCTCTGTCAAAGCTCTTAACTAAAAAGCCACAGGACAAAAAAAAAAAAAAAAAAAAAAAAAAAAAGAACACTGCAGATCAGAGGTTAAAATATTTTTTAGATCAAGTTCTCTTTGCACCTATCTACTTTTTAGGCATTAGTCCAGTGTTGTTCTTTGTTGTTGTTGTTGTTGTTATTGTCGTTGTTGTTATTGTTTTTTACTTAATAAGCATGTTGGGGAGCTCATGTGGAGACTAGTCTTGTACACATTGGCTTCGTAACAGCTCCTTGAGGGAATCGATTACAGACATTCTCTAGTTTTAACCTCAGAGCATGGGGTGGGCTTAGTTAAGTGCGCTTACTGTCAATATATCTCCTCCATATATAATACAGAGTACATGCTCCAAGTCTTAACTGGGTAATTTGAGTCAATACTTAGAAGAGTGAGAGGAGGAAAATCTCACATTATGCTTTATAACTGTTGCTGTTTAACAGTTAGATCAAAAGCTTTATGGTGATCACACCTTCAGTGCATTTTACTTACATGGGAATGACTGGAGGTGATTTGTTTCTATTATAGTATATTCCCCATGGAAAGAAGTAGATGTCATTGGCCAATGTATTAAAAAGTGTCATGCTCTGTATGATTGTTGTGGGGCTGGTGGTGAGGGGAAGAGAGAATACTGGTCTGTGGTATTCTGGGTCACAAATTGCTATAGAGTTTGTACATTCTTATTTGGCAAAAACAGACAATATGGCCCTTGGTTTTTTTTCTTATAATATATACATGCATATATTCTATGTGTGTATGGAATAGAAGATTTGATAGAGTATTTAGCAAGCTATTTTGGATAGCTGTAATATACTCAACACTGTACAAGTAGCTGGAGGATCAATGAATAGTCTGTAGATCATGTAATCCTTTGCCTGCAGCCAGTCTCATCTTTCAGAGCATCACCTGATTGGCCCCAAGAATCAGGATATCTTTGTCTACTTTATTCTTCTTGGATTTTCCCAAAGGGAAGCCAGTGGTACAAATGGCAGAGCAATGTCATGCTTGTGGTGTCCCCATTTGTACTCCAGGGGACTCTTGTCTCTAAGGCAGCTCCAAGGAAGCAGGAAGCCAGGGATTCCAGTGCCATCAGGGATGTTGCAATACAAATCTAAACCCCAGAGTGATGAGGAGAACTCAGTGTCTGCTCAGAATAAATTCTAGTTTGACCTCTTCAGGACATCTCCAAGGACTTCATTGAGCCTAGTAATATTCAAGGATTCACTTGAAATCTTGCATTTAAATCAACAGTTGACCCATTAAAAAGTGGGCAAAGAACAAGAACAGACACATCTCAAAAGAAGAAAGCAGCCAACAAACACGTGGAAAAATGTTTAACATCACTAATCATTAGAGAAATGCAGATCAAAAGCACAATGAGATATTCTGTCTCGCCAGTCAAAATGGCTAATATTAAAAAGTTAAAGAATAACAGATGTTGATGAGGATACAGAGAAAAGGGAATACTTACATGCTTTTTGGTGGGAATGCAAAGTAGTTCAACCTCTGTCAAAAGCAGTTGGGAAATTTCTCAAAGAACTAAAAATATAACTACCATTTGACCCAGCAATCCCATTACTGTATATATACCCAAAGGAATATAAATTCTATCATAAAGATACTTGCATTTGTATGTTCACTGTAGCACTATTTATAATAGCAAAGACATGGAATCAACCTAGGTGTTCATCAATGGTAAACTGGATGAAGAAAATGTGATACATATACATCATGGACTAGTACTCAGTCTTAAAAACGATGAAATCATGTCCTTTGTAGCAACATGGATACAGTTGCAGTACATTATCCTGAGCTAATTAACACAGAAACAGAAAATCAAATATTGTATGTTCTCACTTAAAAATGGGAGCTAAATCTTGGGTTCACACAGACATAAAGATGAGAATAATAGACACTGGAGATTCTAAAAGGAGGGAAGAAGGGAGAGAGGGCAGCAAGGGCTAAAAAACTTCCTTTTGAGAACTATGTTTAGTGTCTCAGTGATGGAATCAATAGAAGCTGAAATCTCAGCATCACATAATATACCCTTGTAACAAACCTGCATATATACCCACTGAATCTAAAATAAAAATAGAAATTTAAAATAAATATATACATAAATAAACAAAATCGCAATTGGATAGTCCCACAGATCTGGGATTTTTACAAACCATGAATCAGAATTTATTCTGGTTTTATTGCATGGGTTGAATATCCCTAATCTGAAAATCTAAAATCATCCTCCAAATTCTGAAATATTTTGAACACCAACATGATACTCAAAGGAAATGCTCACTGGAGCATTTTGGGTTTCAGATTTTTGGAGTAGGGAAGCTGAGCCAACATAATACAAATATTCAAAAATCGGACAAAATCTGAAATCTGAAACACTTTGAGGCCCAAACATTTTTAATAAGACATACTCAATCTGTATTTGTAAAAGATATTTGAGACAATATGCTAGTACAGTTTCACAGAGGCCTTTGTCACAATAAGCAAGGTATAGATTATAAATGTACTATTTAAAGTCATTATGAATTAGGTGAGGTATCCATTTCTTGATCTTTAACTCGTCCTTTTAAAGAAATCTAGTATAGAGGAAAGAACTGGAATGTGACTTAGGAGTCAGAAACACTGGAGTTCAGTCTTCCCGAATATAATCACGGTGTAATGAGTCAGTCACATAATTTTCTGAGTCTGTTTCCCTTTCAAGTAAAAAATAAGACAATTTACATTTGAACTTGTGTTAAGTGTCAGACATTGTGATGACTAAATATTTTGCATTAATTTTATGGAGTTTTGTTATAGCCCCATGAGGTAAGCATTATCATTGTTCCTACTACACAGACAGGGCACTGAAATCCAGAAAGGCTAAATTTTTTTGTCTAAACTCACAAAGGTAGGAAGTGATTAATAAAGGATTTAAACCCAGAAAAATTTGACTTGGGACATTTTGCTAATTATTACACTTCTGATACTACACATTTCTTTACAGGGTAGTCATAAACAAAACTTTTTAAAGTGTACATGCAAGCACTTTGTAAACTGGAAGGTAATATGGAGGTATGGTTAATATATTATTGAGTCGTATCTAGAAGTCCTGTTCCTCATACGTCCTCATTGATTGCTTACTCTTCCCTTGCTTGTCTGAACTCCTACCGCAGTAACTCTTTCCAAATGTTTCTGACCCCCTTCCATTAATGTTTGCTTATTCTGATTCCTTAGAGTTCCATTCCTGGTTGATACCTAGCAAAATGTTTTCTATGCTCAGTATATTGGTAGTCCCTGATGTACCAAATACATTTATTTTTCAGGTGAACATACTCACATTTTAAGAGATAGTGTCTGATAGCCTCCCAATACCTCAATAAAAAATAATTTTGTATTGGATACATGATAAAGCTAAGGAGGAACTTATCTTTAAATTAGTGTAGTTATTCCATCAACTTTTCATGGAGAAGTCAATTCCGTGAGCCAGGGCTTTCTAGGGTCTGGCCTTTCAACATTTCCATCAAATTTATCCAGTATGTGTGATCAAAGTGTAGATTCTCAGTCCCCACTTTGAGAATTTAATTCAGTTACTGTAACAAGAGCCTTAGCTGAATCTTACACACACTATAGTTTAATGCCAACTGCTCTAGAGTTAATTATAGATCCCACTCTATAATCTCTTACAGACCATTTAATACATTAGTAGGTATTTCCCATGAGGGATGTCAGGGCCAGTTTGCTCATAAGACTGTTGACTGTCAAGGATAAGCATTCTAGGAAAAAGTGTGTGTGCATCTTGCATGATGGAGTAGATGAGTTGTGTAATGTATAGAAATGATCCATTCATTTAAAAGGCTGCTTTCTAGTTGAGGTCAAATAGCACTTAGAGTTGGCTTGCATAGCATCTTATTTGGAACGAAGCGATAATGCAAACCCAACTGTTCTATTTAGCTGCATTTTGGGGAGATGGCTGGTTGATTCACTTGCAACTTTGTTTTAGATAACTTTAATTTTCCCTGAATAAAAGTTTAATGAATGTGCAGAGATATTTATTTTTAAAAGTTGTAATGTTTTATGTTCCCCCTGTATAGCACATGACAGACAAGAAATGAAAGCCTTCCTCTAGGTCTCACGAGTTTCACGAGCAGTGAGCAGGAGGAGAGGGGTTATTGAAGCAGTGTCGCTCTGACACGGTACTGAGTTGTAACATAGGAGCTTTTCCTGTGACTGAAAGGATAGAAAAAATATCAACCGTCCCAGGAACATTGAGGTCTACTGAACCATGTGCTCTAAGCAGCCGGAAAAATCTCAAGTCTCTCACTTCAAAGGTGTTGGAAAACTTTCAAGTGCAAATGCCAGAGAGCTAGGACCCAGAGTAGAAAGAGAGGAGCATGGTTTTTGTTTTATTTTCAAAGGAGAATAGTGTCTTCTGGAATCGTCATGAGTATATTATTTTGAGTGGGGGTCGTTTTTATTTAAGGGCCTCTGAAACCAAGACAAAAATATATAAAGATGATTGCGACACTAGAAAACACTCTTGTTCCCAAGGGTTTGTCAATCATCATATTCCATGCCCATTCTGCCCCAGCTGTATAAATTGGCCCCAGGGTGCAGTATTTGACAGAGAAAGCTTCAGTCTCAGAATATTTCTCTCAACCCAATTTTTCTTAAAATCGGTCTGGCTATTAAGTTAGAAGACAGAAAATGCAACCTTAGTGAGGGAGATACATTCACAGGGACATCTGCCAATCAAAGCAACTACATTTCCACAGAAAGTCTGCTGTCCATAACATGCTGAAATGCCCATGTCCATAGAAGAACATCTGAATATCAAATTTTGGAGACTGTTTAGCGGATGAGTTCATGGGATTTGCTGTAGATTCCTTTGTTTGAACATATTGGAGGCTACTCCCTGGGGCCCCAACTCAGAGAATTTGAAAGCTTTCACTGAGTTCCAAACACAAAGGGAATAATCTCGTGGGTCAGTGGCTATACTAGTAAATCATTTATTTACAGAAGCTTACTACAAAAAGCCTTAAAATCCTGTAAAATATAAATACTGTAAAATAGTTCACACCTTTTGGAAATCTGTGGATAGACTTGATTCTCTGCTAATGGATGTACTTGGGCAGCCTAGAGGTTTTAGCAACTCCTCCTTCTTGGTGGCTGCACACACAGGAGGAGTTGTTGTCTCTTGTGGTCGCTGTTCTGAGTAAAATCAGCAAGTCTTCAGGAGCAATTGAAAATAGAAATCGGTTATTAAAATTGAGTTGTTCTTCATATTCCCAAATGAACTACCTTAGAAATGGTTATTTAAAAAACGTTTGTCATGATCTGACACAGCCCCTTGTCAAGGTTTACTAGCTATCAGTGTTGTTAGGATTTTTGTCTGTTTGTTTGTTTTCCATTACGCTGTAAAGGTATTTTAAGACTATTATTTTTAAAGGATGCCTATGCTGTTTTACTGGATTTTTAGCAGTTTATTTCCAACTTTTTTGCATATGGCTTCAGGAGAGACTGTAGTCCCCCTGATACTGTCTACAGGACAGTGTCTCATGTCTCTCTGTTAACTATCACGTTAGTTGGTAGGACAGCAGGAGTCACATCTGAGAGACGCATCAAAGAGAATCTTTAATGTACTCATTCAGCAAGTATTTTATGGAGTTTCCAGTATACGCCAAGTGCGATTTTGGACATGGAAGTAAAACTGTGATCCAAAACAGAAAGTTCCTCCTCTTAGGGGGCTGATTTTCTAGTTGAAGACGAAAATAAACAATTAAATTAATAAATATATAGCATACCTACCTGTAAAGAAGAAGAAATAATCTCTTCTTCTATCCATCATAGGTTCTCCAGCTGGGGCCCTGCAAATTAATTTGACCAAAGACATATTAATAAGAGAAAAACAAGCAGAATTTTATTAACTTGAGCATTGTACTTACAAATGGGAGTGCTCAGAGATGTGTAACTCGAAGCAGTGGTTAGAACTTGTATGTACATATTATCTTAGGCTGTAACCAACAAAAAGGAGATTGGCGACTCTAGGTGGGTAACCAAATTATAGGAAGGTGAGCAAGACAAGTGTGGAAGATTGAGTATATATGGACATAAAGATGGGAACAATGGACACAGGGGACTACTAGAGAGGGTGGGGCAGGAGGGTGTGAGAACTGAAAAACTACCTATGGGATAATATGCTCACTACCTGGGTGATGGGATTATTCATTCATCAAACCTCAGTCACATGAAATTTACCCACGTAACAAACCTGCACATGTATCCCCAAACCTAAAATAAAAGTTGAAAAAAAAAGTCTTGTGAACAAGAGTTTTTAAATAAGTTTTATTGTGCAAATTTAAATTCCTCCACTGATAAAAGCTAAGATTCCTCCTTTCCCTGGTAAAGAAGAAGGAGACATCTCTACAAATGAGATTTTAAAAAGTCAATATAACTTTTATTTACAAAGGAAAATCTTGGGCCCTGTTTTAGAGCTTTTCTTGACCTTTGGCTCAAAATAATTGATATGTCCAAGAGGTATATTTTCAAGTGGCATAATCTGTTACTGCTCATACATCTGGGTGACATGAAGAAAAAATAAAGTGGGCAAAAAAGGTGATGATGCAAAAAGAAGCAGGTAGTGCTAAATTGTTATATTTCATTAAGGCAAAGACATCAACCGTTGCAAATACATAACTATATTTATCTACCAATTGTAAAAGAAAAGCTTCCAATTATAATTGTAAGACATCATCAATCATTAGATGCGTCCAATTCTCAGAGATGTTAAAAAGTAAAAAAAAGATTATCTTAAAATCTTAAAGAAGAAGAATGGGTTGCCAGGAAAGATTTACTGGCAAAGTGAAATTTAAGCAGAGAACCCAAGAAAAATGGATGGTGAGAAATGTATGACTATTGGAGGAAGTGCATTTTGAGCAGAGAGACCAGGAGATGCAAAGTGCCTGAGGTGGCAACGTACTTGGAATTCTTACGTTGGAGGAACAGCAAGCAGGCTGGTATAGCTGGAAGGAATGGACAAGGGGCAGACTCTTTAAGGCCTTCTAAACCATGACCAGAAATTTAGATTTTACTCTTAGTGACAAGGAAAGCCAGAGGAGGCCTTGAGTACACGATGGGGACACAATCTGATTTAGAATTTCAAGGAATCACGCCGGCTACTCTCCACTCTGCAAAACAGACAATAGGGGAGAAGTGGTGAAAGCAGAACAACAAGGTAAGAAGCTATTGAAACAATTCATACAAGAGATGATGGTGACTTTGACTAGTAGGTTGGCAGCTAGCAGGGAAGTTGATGAGAAATGGTAGATAACTGGTGAATTTGAGAATCTGCATATAACCAATTTTCAAAAGGATGTATTATTCTTTAGGAATACCAGTCAAATTGGTTATGCAATTGAGCTGAGACCTCAGGATACTCTTTAGATACAAAAAAATCAAATTAAAGAAAAGTCCCAGTGCAAGGATAACATTTATAAATCAGAAGATGTCAATGGCCAGGACCTTTGATTGAGAAGCTCAGAGGGATTCCCCATCTGGGCATAGATGCTAGCTTTAAACTATGGATTAACAACAAGAATTTCTTTGGAGAGTAAGACTGCCCTGTGTGCCTAAGCAGATAATGTACTGCAGAAAATTAAACTAGTTGAAACTGGATGAGAAAAAAGCCCTGAAAATCTGTGAACCTAGTATCTTTTTCCAAGCAAGTTGATGATCCCAGTCCACATTATGCTTTATGAACTCTGCTTGGTAAATCTATCTACTTGTCTATTTTTATAATTTCTTTAAATAATATGTCACTTAGTAAAATTTCATCTTCTTATTACCAAAAAATGAGAGGTAATATTAAATGAGTGAAAGAAATTTTAACTGTGGGGTCCACATGCCTGGGCTTGAATGGCAGGGCTGCAACCTCCTGTTTACCTGGACTTTGGGCAGTTACTTAACTTCTTTGAACTTTCAGCATGATCTTCTGAAAAATGAGGCTAATAATATCATTCTCATAGCATTTTTGCAAGAGTTAAGTGAAATCACATAGTTTTGGCATCCAGCACCACAAGTGACATGTAGTAAGTTTTTAATAAGTAGGTATCATCATAAAGGTACAAGTATATAAAGAAGAATATAATTACCTGCGGACCAACATGGTAGCAGCAGCCATGCTTCCAGATGGATAACCAAGGAAATCAACTGGTCTCCTACAGACAGGACAAATCTAATTCAAAAAGGAAAAGAAGAAAGATTTCAAATTGTGGCTCTTTTCACACTCGGGTTTTCTTTCTCTCACAACACCTTCTATGAACTTGACTTGCGTGATAATGTTGGCTCTCCTTTATCTGAAGTCTCCCTTGTATCCTGCTTCTCATTAGGGTGTCAGTATTAGCCAGTTAGAGTCTGTTGAGATAATTAGGTGAGCAGGTGGAAAACTTAGAGGAATAATAGAACATTTGCTATTGCGGGCCTCTAGGGGATTTCTTTAGTGTTATCCTGGGAAGAATTGTGCACATTGGGTGGACATCTCAGAGAATCCTGCTGAATTAGACTGTGTTCAATCTGTTGAACTAAACTCTTTGAATTTAGATCGGTGTCTCTCCTCTTCTGTCTTTGACTCTTGTTTTCTCCTTCTGTTGCCTGTGTAAAGCATCATCCAGTTCCTCTCATGCCTCTCTCTCCCTTTCATTTTTCCATCTGTTTGTCTCTCACTTTTCCCCATATCAGTTTGTCTCTACACCTCGCTATGGCACCTTTCACTAGAGATCCTTGGAGCTCAACATAGTTGTTACTCAGTGGGCTTCACAGAGCACTCATCAGGTTTTGTTTTTTTTTTTTTTTTTTTTTTTTAATCAAAGTATAATTAAGTCCCTGTTGCCCTTCATTAACCTGTATCAAGGGGTCATACTCTTCCTGGTTCGTTTAAGGCAGCAAGGAGCTAAGTGTTCCCTTAGTCAGTGTGGTGGTAAACTCCTTTTATTATGTTCACAGATTCACACTCTGCTCTTAAAAGAACTTATTTTTACTAACTTCTTGGCTGATTACCACCCTGCCTGTAATCCATTCTTATGGCAGGAAAGGTGCTGTCAAGGCACCTCTGGGCAAAGTGGGATAATACAGTGTTTTTTGACACCTTTCAGTGTGAGCTCTGGCTTTCTTAAGTAATGGAGACAGCCTGCATCATTATTTTTAAGGAGAAAGATGTCACTGTATGGCTCAGTTTGTGTTCACTAATGTGCAGATTTGGGAGGCCATCATTTTCTATTTTCCTCGGATGCATTGTCAACAGATGGATAGAGCAGAGTGGGCTCTGCTTCACATTCAATGCTGCAGGGACTTAAACAATGTAGGCATTCTACAAAGGCTGCAATTTACAAACAGTGTGTTCATATTCACCTATGCATCTGTTAGACTGTAGTTAACACCTGAATGCATTGTGAATGAGTATTAGAAATATTCATGAGAAATACTAAGTGCAGGCAACATATATTTCAAAAAACCCTCTCAATTTATATGAAAAATGGTCATGTTTTTGATATGGTGGAGGCAAATATGCACAGTAAAGACATTATCTTGTTCCATAAAGCCCAATTATCAATTAACACCTACTGGTTCTACCTGAACACCATACCTCCTGGGATACTGCCAGCAACAACACACAGATTTTTCTACCAGTACCCAGTATAATGTGGGTGTACAGTAAATATTAAGCTACTGCTGAGGTAATTGAAAGATAAAAGGAAATTTTGTAGAATTGATTAACTGACAGTACTTATCATGACCATGATGATTCTTATAGATGAATCACAGCACACACGGATGCGTGCGCGCGCGCACACACACACACACACACAACCCAACTACTCCTTTTTCTTTTCCACTTACCCCTCCTCCTTCTCTGCCTCTTTCTTTTCCTTCTTCTTCCTCTCCTAGCCTCCTGCCCCTCTTCCTCCTCTTCCAAACAGTCCTTCAACTCCTTTTCTAATGGCAGTCTATTTCCTTGATCCTTTAATATTTCTTCTGTAATAAATTATTTCAAATGAAAAATTGAGGGTTGCCTTAATAACTTCTAGTCTGTCCCTTGGGTAATTCCCTTGCTAAATCTCTCAACCTCAGCTCTATTTCTAAATCTCACAGCTTCTGTCTTAGCTTTGGTGACCAACCACTTTGAGTTGTTGACCTGCCATCAATCTTTCACACATACTCTCACTCATCCTTCATGCAGTTTCCAGACAATCTTTTCTTTCCTCTCCTATCCCAAGTTATCAATGTGGCTCCTAAATGCCTAATGAGTCACATTTCAGCTACAAGTCAATAATTCAAGACTTTCTATTGACTGCCCACAGCATCAGTAGCATCATTTGTTACACTAACCCTTTGCATATCTCTATTCTGCCAAGTCCAATTGCCTCGCACCCTCTCCTACCATTAACTCGTTTTCTTCATGGCGTTTTGGAGCACTTTGCACAGATTGTCCTGTCATACCCTGCCAATGCATGCTTCATTTCCTTATGAGTGGTTCAAACTTCTCACCTTCCTGGAAGTGTTTCTGGGAATTTTTATACCTTTGTGAGTGTTCTACATAGTTTTATTTTATGTATCAACATTGCTGGCAGCCAGATTTCATTTGTTGCTCTGTTACCTGGCAGTGTTTCTCAAGGAGTGTGTGCTTTCTTTTTCCTGTTAAATTATAAACTAATGTTTATCACTGACCTTGCTTACAAGATGTTTTGCATTTTGCTATGCCTGGTATAGAATTGTATACATAATAGATATAAATGAATGTTTCTTAACTAAATTCTTCTCTCACTTCCTCATTGATATATTCCTTGTATTGCTGTTTCTTTTCATATAGGTGTGAAAAAATCTCCAGTTAGATTTTTTAAACCCTCAATTGTATATTTTTTAGCTTTTTTAGGGTTCTGTACCCAATAAGTAATCAAAATTGTCTTGACATACTAAAATAAAATAACGAAGTTAACTAATTATGATTTTATCATGTTTTCACTATTAGCAAAAAGGCTTATTGCTTTTTCATTATTACTTCTGCAATTGATCTTGCTGTACTTTCCAATTGTTTGGAATATTGTCTTTAAAGAAAAGTTGTAAACTCCTTTAGCAAAAGAACTTTGAATTCTGTTTTTTTTTTTTTTTTTTTTTCCAGAACACTGAAAAAGTTGAGCTGGAAAAGTAGTAGATTCTAAGTAATAATTTGCTGAATTATCTTAATAAAACAAGGCTCTCTTTTGTTTTGTCCATCAACAACATAACACAGTCAGCATTTAGAAGCATGGACTCTGAATCAAAACTGTCTAAGTCTGAATTTGAACTCTATCCCTTTAAACTGTGTGACTTGGTCAAGTTACTAAACCTTTCTGTGCCTCAGTGTATACACTTGTAACATGGAAATCACAATAATGCTCACCTCTCAAGGTTGTTGTAAAGATTAAATTGAGTTACTATATGTAAAACACTTATTTAAAAAAATGGTTGCATAACAATTGCTAAAATGTATTTGCTACTATATCTCTTCCACAAGCACTGTAATCCAGTAGGGTAGTTCTAAACTTTATTTTAATCTTGATGGCTAGGATAATCAGACTCCACTTTGGAATTTTTCCCTATGAATAAATATTGTAAAGAAGTAACAGCCATTAATAGTGCCTTGTGCCCTTTTTTCTGTGGAACGGTATTAATGATTGATCTGGTCCTGTTAATATAAGCAGATCTAGGAATGTAGTTAATAAAATAAGAAAAATAGATAGTACAATTAGATAAGATCTTCAGAGAATGTATGAAACATGGATCTACAAAGCATAAATGTAACTAGTGTTTAAATTGCCACTGCAGTATTCTGACCTCTTGACAAGAAGGATGTGTAAAAAGGGGCATTGACATTTTCTGGATGATGGCTTTGCAGAGAAGTACCTTTTTAGAGTTATCCTTGAGAAATTATACTTTGAACTTATGCCCTGCCTAGCTGGATCATGCATGATATATTTGCCATCAGCCCAGAATCCCTTTCTCCTCCCATTACCATCTTAAGCCTCTACCCACCAGGCAAAATCTTATTCATATTTCAAAACTCAACTCAGGTGTCATTTTTTAAATTCTTTGTCTCTCCACCTTTACCTGTACCCCCCAAAAAATAAATCAGTTTTCAAAACTATTTCTATTACATACCCGTGTTCCTGTCATTGTATTTATTACTTGTATTCTAATTTATTTGTTTACATGCCTGTCTTCTTTTGACTTAGTTACTTTATGGACTGGACTTTAATAAGTTCTCTATCCCGAGTTTCCAGCCCAGTTTCTGGTACACTTTGCCTGTTCATTCCAACGTTTTTGTTTTGTTTTTGTTTATTGATTTTTAAGTCTTATGAATATATTGCTCATTTGTTGAATGGGGAATCAAATACAAAGCACCAAGAGCATGAATCCTGTATTGATAAGAAAAATTCCAACAATTAATTAGAACAAAAAGTGAGAACGTACAAAGATCTTACAAATAAAGGAAGTCTTCTGGAAGATACATGCAAAACTCTTTAGTTATGTCTGATCCCTATGTAAAAGGCTGGAATGACATAAACCACACACAAAAAAGATCCAACTATGTTTGCTCACATAAAACTAAAGGCTTAAAAGCAGAAGTCGTAAACAGCAGAATAGGAAAAGTGTCCAGGGTCTGGGTTGAGGGGTGGAGGGGAGTTGGTGGTAGTGGATGGTATAGGATGTGATTTAAGATTAGGTGAATTTGGTTTCTAATTCCAGTTCAAAAACTAATATGGCTTTAGAAAGTTAAAGTATTGCATATGCCTGTAGTCCCAGCTGCTTAGGAGGCTGAGGCGGGAGGATCACTTGAGCCTAGGAGTTCTCTAGCAGGATCAGGTGTCTGCACAAAGTTTGGCATCAATATGGTGACCTCCCCGGAGCAGGAGAACATGAGGTTGCCCAAGGAGGGATGAGCTGGCCCAGGTCAGAAACAGAGCAGGTCAAAACTCTTGCGCTGATCAGAAAGTTAAAGTATCTTTTCTTAATCTCAGTTTCCTCATGTGGAAAGTAAAACCTACTTCTGAGTGCGGCTATGAAGCTTAGATCCTTGGCATAAATAACTGCTGAATAAATGTTAATTATTATCATCATTAGAGCAGATAAGATATAGGTTCATTAGTGGAAGCAGTGTAATAATGTAACTATTATCTTAATAGTACAATTTCACAAAATTCTTGAGAATGAGATCCATAGAACCTTGTTAAGTAATATCCAAATAGAGGTGCTACTAGAAATGTATTATTTGATATTCACATAGTTATGGAACCACTTTATTTTCTGAGTGTATACCAATTTATTATTGCATATAATTTGTGTTTTAAAAGGTACTTTCTTCTTTACAGAAAAAGTTAATTTTGGTACAGTTAGTTCAGGATACAATGAAATAATGATGAACTATCCTTGGAACTGAATTAATTATATGAAGTATATGTCTTCTGTTTTGAGGTTTTCTATGATTAAGTATTTGATTAGGTTCTGGGTTCAAAGCTCATCAGTATTTTAAAAGAAAAGGTTACACTTAAGCAATGTAAGTCTTCTCACTGCTAGTGGATGAACATGGTGAACTAACTTCTGTGTGAACACAGACCGTGCAACTAGAGTTAGTTTCATGTATGATCTCTCAAGATATCTAGCACTGAATGCCCCTCTTAAACTTAAGACTACTGAGTTACAATCATAAATTTAGAAAGTATTAGACACAAGGTTTATTTGTATCCCCTCTTTTCCCAACACAGCCCCTAAAATTAAGTTAAAATGGTGCTTTTGAAAAATTCAGGAGTTTCATCATGCCAATAGAAATAGAAGTGGCATTTCAAACTTTAACAACAAGGCTACTCTCTAGGAAAGAATATGTAATAGCGTAATATGGTTTCATGAGCAGTCTTATATCAGTAAGTTCAAGCGACTGGGAACCCAACAAAAACAGAGCAAAATCCTTGTATCTTCTATCGTATTAATTCCATTAAAACAGGATTGAGAAACTCCAAGCCTAAATTTGGAAACCTGATTGATGAAAATAGTCTATATCTGTTATGAAGATCCTCCTCCACTCAATGTGAGAATACAATCTTAAACAGTACTTAGTATGACTGCATTTTATGTCAGATTATTAATTGTATGTTTCTTTATAGTATTTCTCTGTGGTATGTTTTACTTCCATTTTCAGAAACAAATAAGAATAAAGCAAATTTAGTAAATTTTCCAAAATGAAAGGTGACCTGAGACCCAGAGAAGACTTAATGGACAACGTCAGATTGATCATTGAAACATTGTAAGTTTCTTATTAATTAGCTAACATATAATTCTTAAAATATACAGAAAACATGCTAACATAGAGAAGGATTAGGGCATATTTGAAGGCTTGAAAATTCCCTTAATAATGAATTTCTTAGTCGGAACATTCATTTCGTCATTTTTCTCATCTCTTTTTTCATCTACCACCTCCTACCCTTTCTTAATTACAAATGGCTTTCAAACAAAGTTTCTCTCATAAGAGGGATAGCCTGTACCCCTCACACTACTCACCTGCTTATACACGTAGTGTCCTAGTTTGACAGCTCAGTAAATTAATCATTACTGGGCTCCTCCTGGCACTGATACACAGAGCTCTTTCACTTGGTGGAAGACAAAAAGAAAACAAAATATATAAAGAAGAGAAAAAAAAAGTTTTAACAGATTAATGCTTCACTTGCATTTACTTCTATCTCATTCGTTTTTGAATAGAATAAGCTAAGATTTCTAATTAAAACTTCCCACTGGTATAAAAATACTAAAACCACCTTAAAATGTAATAATGCAGCAATACCTTTTATTTCAAATACAGTGCTCATGTTGAAAGAATACATAGCAGTTTAATGATTTAAAAAAGAAATAAACACGATTTCTCACCGTTTGTTTTATGCGTAACCTTAAATATATATGACAATCACTGTTGGGATTCTGAAATAGAACTTATGCCTGTGTTTCCTATTCTGGTTTTCTTAAGATTGATGATACCTCACTTTAGAGCTCATCAGAGATAATTTCTATTTCTTGGAAGTAATAAAGAAATTCTCCCACAAGAAATTATTAAGGATAAGGTTCCAATTTCCTCCAATATCTGGGAGGGGGGGGGAATCTTGAAAACTCCAAAAGTGTTGTAGGTAATGGTTATCTTTGAACTAAAATTAATCTGCCAGAAATGCCCCATGCTAACAGCCACTATAAAGATAGACTGCCTTCAGGATGGATAGTGTTACAGATGGAGAAGCTCTTTCCATATAGGACTTGGGTGGCCTTTTGAGTCAACATGAACTACACTCCAGGATCATCCAGCAGGAAGTAAATATGAGTCTTAATAACTCCCTCTAAATTCATACTTATTCTGTGTTTGCATAATGTTCCTGGACCAAAACAGGTATCAGAGTTATTATAATGGCCTGGTTCACTTTGAAGTTGTTTTCATATAGTAGGTAATGGAAATTTTAGAACTGAGGAAAAATCAGGAGCACCGCTTGCTTTATTTTGGCACAATGCCAAATCCTCACCAGAACAGGAATATTTTGGTGATTATCACCATCTTGAACAGGCAGGAATGACACTTTGCACCTCTGTCCATGGTCCTGAAGCAAAAACAGACAAACCATGCAATTTTAGATTTCCACAGTAGAGTTAAACACTGTTTGACAAAAATGTTTGCAATTGCATGTTTTGTAACAGAATGTGAAGTCTTCAAATTAGTTTAGAGATGTTTAACAGAGAATGGGGGAAAAAAGTAAAGTTGCAATAGATGCTAATTTAGCAGGTTAATTTGACATGCACTTAGAACAGATGTTCAGTTGAACATGCCATTCAGTGTTAGCTTCTAAATTTATTTAAAAAATTTAAAATAAAAGAAAGGTAGTATAAGCATTATCTGATTTCTTGAATATTCAAAGCACATCAATTAGAAAATTTGACAACATTACTAATTGAGTTGTGCAGATTTTATGCCGTTTATTAGTTTGAATTAAGAACAAAAAAGAGAAAAACAGCTTTGCTATTTTATAATTGCACTCAGAATATTCAGTGACACTTGGATTATGAAACTTAATTTAAAGTATTCAAGTGATCCTCACTGCTATACCAGTGGTAAGGATCCACGGATTCTGCGGCAGAAATGTTTAATGCATCAATTTAAATCAGTTCTGTTCTTTATGGGAAGGGAAAATAAAATATTCTCTTAGGGGGCTGCTAAAGAGAAAAGTACATTCTTCTGCCACCTGTCGAGTATTCCAATAAAGCTGAGATTGTACCTGCTTCATCTTTAAATGAGCACTGACTAAATTGTGTTTCCTACCGTGAGGATTTCCAAATCAGTTTTTTAAATACTGTGTTTTTCTCTGTCTTTGAAACTTACCTACCACCCTTTTTCTTGGCATATTAAAGAATTACTGTGGAGGAATGTGTAAGAATAATCTATATAGGGACATCGGAAAGGTATTAAATGTCTCCAAACTGACTAAGCTCTTTTTTTTTTTTTAATTTATTTCATTTTTATTTCTTTGCGTTTTTTTCAGTGCTGACTTTTCCTTCTTAACCACAGTCCTTTCCTTAGCCTCAGAGTTGGAGTGGTTTTGAACACAGGGCTTCTATTTATCACTAAAGCCACTGGCAATGTTTAAAGAAGAAAGGTCCCCGATACTCTCTTACCATTCTGGAAAAATCTCAATCTCCCAGAAATGTCCTAATATTTCTGAATAATCCTAAAAATGATTTGAAAAGGAAAAATTCCAACTCCAAAAAATTATTGGTGAATATTGGCATTATTCTATATAGAACTATAGGTAAATGTTATATGGCTTGTTTGAGGATTTCAGGACATTGAGTTCATTATTTGCCTTATGTCTTAGAGAAATGTACATGTTATGAATGCAAAATTTAGAAGGAAAACTACTGTTTGTATAAAAATGTAATCTGGAATGATTTGGTGCCCTATCCTTCTTCCTTTGAGTTTTTGAGCTTATACTTTCAGACATAAATAACAGAGAGATGCTTTTCAAAACTTCTTTTATGCCATTAGTTCATGAAACACTTTTGTAGTATGTTATTTCTTTGGTGACTTGTGATCGCTTTTCAGGTAGTCTACAACAATTTCAAAATAATCAAAATACTGCTGTATTAATCAGGGTTCCCCAGAGGGACAGAACTAATAGTGTATACATATATATATATTATACTTCATAGATAGATACTATTAATTTACATGATCACAAGGTCCCACAATAGGTTGACTGCATGCTTGAGGAGCAAGGGGAGCCAGTTCATGTCTCAAAACTGAAGAACTTGGAGTCCAGTGTTTGAGGACAGGAAGCATCCAGCACAGGAGAAACATGTAGGCTGGGAGGCGAGGCCACTCTCACCTTTTCAAAATTTTCTGCCTGTTTATATTCTCTGGCAGTTGATTGGATTGTGCTCACCAGAGTAAGGGCAGGTCTGCCTTCCCCAGCACACTGACTCAAATGATAATCTCCTTTGGCAAGACCCTCACAGACACACACCCAGGATCAATAATTTGTATCTCTGAATCCAATTAAGTTGACATTCAGTGTTAACCAGCACAAGTCCACCACTTGGCAACCTGAGCCCATGCACATCTCCTGAGGTAATACATAATCTTCAAATAAAGACAAAAATAATGTCATAATTACACCTAACATAATACAACATCCTTCAAGTGTAATGCACCTCCTCCTGGGTCACACTCTCAACCTCACCTCTAGGGTCCCACCAGATCTTTAGTCTAGTTATAGGTCTAGAAGCAAGCAGGGGTCTTGGGGGTGGCTCCTGATGAGAATCAACATTATTTTGCCTGGCAACTTGCCTCAGGGGAGGACATCACTGTTGCCTCAGGCAGTGCAGGGTTTATCTCCTCAGACAAAGGTGGAAAGGCTGATGGGAGCATGGGTTGGGGAGAGGATGTTGCCACTACTGGGGATGGTGAAGTTGTTCCTTCTGGCAAGATAGGTTCCTTAGAGTTTACAAACTCAGTGTCCCCAGCTACAGCAGGGTCCTCCCACACATCCTCATTCCAAGTTGCAGGTCCCATTATTTTCCAATCAATGCCCTCACTTTAACAGTAGACAACTGGCGAGGTTGTGCATGCATGCACCTTTCATTGCAGGTCAGCCATTTGCATGATAAGAGTTTGTGTCTGTTTTTCCACAATTTCAACTCTTTCTCTACAGGGGATAAGACTCTCACTCAGGGCACTCTTAACAGATTTGATGCTCAGTATCTGCCTCTGAAGCCAGGAGATATAATCCCTGAGTTCAACACTTTCCTTCGTCACTTTGTTTGCTGAACTTAGGAGCAACCAACCTACTTCATTATGTTCTTTGGTTCTCCACCTATGGTCAAAGGCATTACATGTAGAATCACTAAACTCCTTGCCTCTCATGAGTGGTGAATCAGGACTGTCAAAAGCATTTATTTTGCATAACTCTCTAAACAGTTCATGCCAAGGACTATCAGTGTCCTTCATACTATTAAATGTAGAGTCCTTAGCATTTTGGGGTTGAATCATATTAAGCGGCCAACACCAGAAACCCCAAAACCAATGAAAGGCTCTATCCTTAATATTTGCTTCCTCTAGAACCACTCCTGGTACCAAAATCTATATTAGGGTTCCCTAGAGGGACAGAACTAATAGGACATATATGTATCTATATGTATGTATGGAGATACATATATATGTGTACGGAGATACAAATATATGGAGTACATATATGTATGGATATACATATATACATATATATATTTACTAAGTATTAACTTACACAATCACAAGGTCCCACAATAGGCTATCTACAGGCTTGAGGAGCAAGGAGACCCAGTCCAAGTCTCATAACGGAAGAACTTGCTGTCCAGTGATTGAGGGCAGGAGGCATCCAGCATAGGAGAAAGATGTAGTCTGGGAGGCCAGGCCAGTCTCAGCTTTTCACATTTTTCTGCCTGTTTATATCTGCTGGCAGCTGTTTAGATGGTGCCCACCAGATAAAGGGCGGGTCTGCCTTGCCAAGCCCACTGACTCAAATGTTAATCTCCTTTGGCAACACCCTCACAGACACACCCAGGATCAATACTTTGTATCCTTCAGTCCAATCAAGTTGACACTCAGTATTAACCAGCACAACTGCTTTTATTGACTGTCATTGAACTTGAGTTATTTTGACTTCACTTTTCCCACCTGTTATGTTTAATCCATTCACTAACAACTGCTATTTCTCTTCCTGCTCCATTATTTTCACTTCTATCTCCATAAAGGAGGTGCTCATACCAGAATCCTGAATTTTTGCAATGTCCCAACACACTTTTCTCTCAGTTTTCTATGTGGCCTTAAATCTCTCCTGCTCTCCAGAGTTAAATGGCATTTAAAGAACACTATTTTGATGATACTTTGCTTTCTCTTAAAATGTTTAAGGAGATTCCTCTTTTTTTGTGAAATGTTTTAACATGACTTCTAAGACCTAAATTTATGTAACAACTACCTGTTTTACCAATCTTTCATTGTGTTAATCATTCACATGTGTTCATTCTTTTGTATAGAATCTTCCATGGGTGATCTACTGAACATTTCATCCTTACTCCTTGCCTTTTTGAACTCATGGTATGCTCTAGGCCTGGATTCCCTGCCCCTCTCCCTTCACCAATAAACATTAAACATAAACTCGTATCCCTCATCTATGTCTTTTATGAGGCCTACTCTTGTAATGACTTCACAGGGTAATCTCATAGCCAATGCCTTTATCATTCATTCTCTCAGCTATTTCACCTCATCGGTTATTATGTAAGTATTTCTCCCTGAGTATCATCTAAACTAAAACCTCCCAGCTTTTCTACTTATCTTGCACTCTCAAATCATCCAGCAAAATGCTGGAGTTGTGGAAGAAATGTATACTTAGATGCATAAGCATAGATACATTGATAGATGAAAATGTTTGATAATGAGATACTCTAATTTTCATTAATACAAAACATTCCAAATAAGTGTATTCGCTGTTTAGGTATTAAGCATTCAAAACAATGAATCAGTACTAGAGGTAGGCATTTTGGCTTTTCATGGCTTTAAGTTAACAAAGCGGATACTGGTTTATATCTGGGCTCTCTACTTGTTTTAATATTGTTTAGCAAGTTGTGATACTCTGTTTAAGCTCCCCGTTATAATATTCCTCTAGTCAATGTTTTCTAATATTTCTTTCCCTTATGCCATTTGGGAAACATTTCCCATTTCAAGCTATCGTGGTGGTAAGTTACTTTGGTCTGATCGCTGTATGCCCTATTCATGATTACCCCAGTCCTGTGTTTCATTTCATTTCATTATATAGCCTGCAACACCTAAACCTTTCACTAGCTCCCCAACCTATAACTTAACCTTTAAATATAAAGCTAAAAATTGTCTTTGCCACAGAAGACGCCAGGATTCATGAAACTCCTTCTTTACTAATATGTGTATAGGAAAAATAAAAGTCACCATTGTATACCTACCACTTTTCTAGTTTCAAAACGGAGCTTATAGTGGAAATGTACAATGATACAGTCAATGTGCAAAACTTTAATACTTCTTCTAAAAGTTATACATAGAATTACATATGACCTAATAATTCAACTCCTAAGTATTTGCCCAAAATAATTAAAACAGGTATTCAAATAAAAATTTGTACATAAATGTGCATAGAATAATTATTCATGATATCCACAAGATGAAAACAACCCACATTTCCTTAAATGGATGAACGAATAAACAAAATGTGGTATATCTAGATAATAGAATATTATTTAGCCACAAAAAGGAGCAAAGTACTGATTCATACGTGCTATAACATGGTTAAACCTAGGGGAAAGAAGCCAGTCACCAAAGACCACATATGTTGTATATACATAAAATATACAGAATAGGAAAATAAAGAGAAGCAGAAAGTAGATGACTGCTTGCTTAATGCTGGAGACAGGGAATAGGAAACAGGATAGCTAAAGGGTACAGAATCTTTCTTTGTGGTGATGAAATGTTCTAAAATTCACTGTGGTGACTGTTGCTCATATCCATGTGTATACTAAAATGATTGAATTTTACATTTTAAATAGGTGGATTCTATGGTATGAAAATGAACTGTTTAATAAATTGACCTTAGAATAATTTGTTTCTGTTTAGATAAATGATAATCTACACTGAGAGGTTTATTCATAGATAATGGAAGTGTAAAACGAAAACAAGCCAATTTCAGTGCTTTCTCCTGACATCCTAATCTCATTGGAAAGGAAGAAAAGGAGCTGTTCCTGAAGAGGGGAATACGTTAAGGGCTGTGTTTTCTATCCAGTTCAGGGCAGCACTAATGTTAGTGCTAACTAACAGTAACTTTAACATGCTACTGTTAACGAAGTCAAGAGTTCTCAGAGAACTAAATCATTTCACTATAAGTCAAGGGAAAGACAGGAAGTCTGGAAGAAAGTCCCAGGCAGATACCATAGCATTAGCATGTGCCAACTGTGTGTATATTTACCTTAGATTTTGTGGGAAATGAGTCAGCAGCTCCTCCTTTCTTATACGGTCAACTGGATATAGTCAGATTTTTATTGCCAGGGGACAGCATTTGAGTGTCAAACAACCTAATCATTTGGAGGCTGAACAGATGTTTAGGAGTGCTGAATGCATAAGGCTCTGAAGATTGCAACATCCGAGGTAAAAAACAAACCAACCAGAAAACCTCATTAGACCTCTTAAAACAAATACCATAAATGCTGAAATCCAATTTACTGTGTTTAAAAAATTGTTTTTAATTCCTCTATATGAAGTCCTGTTAGCCAATTTTATATAGAGGGTTTACAGCTTTTATTTTACGAAATGATCTAAGGATCAAGAAAGAAAGTCACATTACTTAAGAAGATGAGGACCCTGAGTAGGCAAGTTTCAGGGACTGTTGACCAAACCTTTGCATTATTGTTCCTGCCTTCCTGGATTCAACCCTTGAATTATCTCATTTTCACTAATGTACAGAATGATTGTTCTAAAAGTATGTCTAACATGTCCAGGAAAATGGCCATAAATGATATCCAGGGCTGCAACTGTTGTCTGATAATTCTTTCATCTGGATCAATTCCAAAACATAAAAAGTAAGGAAATTATAAATGTAAATACCACCTGTCATCAGTTACAAGCCATCTCTTCCTATTACCTGAGGCTTTCTGTGAAAGAAAATGAAATTCTTTCTATGACACTTTTTAAAAAAAAATTAAAGGAATTAGCAAAGAGTAGTTTTTAAGAGCTCTAGATTCTGATTAACTTAGCTAATTTCCCACTGTTGTTTAATAAATTGGATTGTTAATGTAAAGGCCAATGAATTTTCTAATGACGATAGTAGAATATAGCCCACAAGTGGCATGACTTTCCTCCTTTCACGGAACTACCCAATTTAGAGTGAAAATATTAGGCCACCAGAGAAGAGACTTTCAGAATAAACGTTTTAAAAATGCTATCATTTTCAGTCTAAAAACCAAAGATTTTTAATAGTATAGACAAAATATATTATTTAGATTGCGTAATAATCTTATATGACTAGTAGCATTGATAGCGTATACATAGGCCTGCATCTTGTCAATGAAAAACAAGGGCAAATATATACCCAGGGCACTTGGCACCAAGCATTGCCCTGCTCACAAGTGCTGTTTATAATAGAAACTGTAAAATACCATAGACACATATATACATGCACGGCATACATTTTCAAATCTGTCTCTTTTTTTCTGTTTCTCTCACTCTCTTTGTTTCTCCTCTAATATTCTACCACTTCCTTTACTCTTGATATATTTAACATAATGCTGATACACTAGAAAAAATTCAAATGCCATGCTGCATGCTGGCAAATGTGTGTGATTAGCCATAGCCACTCAATTACACCCCTTCTGATATGTTTACATACCTCACTATGAAGTACTTCCTGTGTGTGTATGCGTTTCTTGGCAGTTATAGCATATGACAGTAAAATCACTGGTCTGACAAATGACTGTATATTTCTCTTGGGTGAAATTTTTTAAAAAGTGCCCACATTCATACTCCTTCCATCTTCCGTCTCCTTCTCCACACACTGTGCGCTATTGAGTGGTGTCTTTGATTAGAGTACATGAACCAGAAAAGAAGAATGGGCTCCTGCTGAAAAGAAGAAAATCCCATTGATAATTCTTGGGTTGTTTGCTCACTTACCTGGAAATTGCTCAACAAGGCGTGGTATTAAAAGGAATGTTGGAATTTTTCTCCTGTGCTTCCCAAGCAAAAGATTAGAAAACACTGAGTTTCTTTAATTATAATAAGTAAAACTGTTAAAGTTTGCCTAGACTGAGATTATATCAGGAGTATAACATATAATCAGGACCCAGCATAAGCTAGCCATAGCCGGCTCACTGAGAAATACGCCAACAGGCTGAAAGATATTTGATTTGATTTGATTCTCCTTTTATTTTAAGTTTTTTCTATTTTTATCCTTTTTCTCATTGTTAAGTCTTATAAATGTACACATTAGCTCACCCACTGCTGTTTTTTGTTTGTTTGTTTTCAGGAGTAAATAATTTGTTGCAAGTCTTTTATAATAAGAGAAATTTATTACCCCTTGCATTTTATTTTACCAAACCCTCAGTCCACAAAAATTCCATAGAGCAAACTAATTCTTCCTTCCTATTCACTGTAGAAGAAAAGACAGTATAATGTATAGCTGTGTTTTATAAGAGAACAAATCTTTTTCTGTGATGGTGACAACATGGAACTATGTATCACTTTGTCCTACAAAGAAAGTTGTCCTATGTTCAGGACAGTCTCAAATGGGAGTGAATGACACTGCCAAACTGGTCATACAAATTAGGTCTTTATCATAAATTCATAGGGTTGCTTTTTAAGGGCATTATATATGTACTTGAAGTGTATTTTATATCATTTTCTGACCTTGGAATGTAGAGTTAAACTTAGGAAACACTGATATGGATCTAACTTCATATTCATAAAATAAATATCTCATGATTTTATATTGTAAGCATCTTGCCCAACACTTCTCCTTGGCCCTGCCATCCCTGCCCCACTCCATATTGAGAGTAATGGGTATAGTAGAATGCTTAGGGATAAGTATGACTTCCTAGGCTGTAGACACCTATATGATGTCATCCACCCTGAGTTGGATGGATGACAGTTGGAGTCTAATCACTTCCTGGATAGACCAGAGCAGGGCCATCAACTTCTACTAGGAAACAATTCCTGGAGTGCTGGGAGCCACCTTTGCATTCTCATCTTGCAGAGGCCAAATATGTTTGTTGAATTTAAAGTGATTTACTGAAATTTAAGAAAATTTAAGAGGCCTTTTATCTCCTTTCTCGCTCTTCTTTTCCTCTGAACTCAGGGTGAGATTCTGTTGACATTTTTTGATGGAAATGTGATTGGGTGTTATGTAAACTTTAGTGTGTTCCTTATTTTAGAAGACTAAATTAGTGCCAGACATAAACATGAGTTAACTCATAATAGTGGATTAGACTTCTGATAAAAAGAAAGCCTCAAAGAGTGGAGCAAAAAAGATCTTGGATTATTGCAGTGGAGGCTGAAGGAGCTGGCAAGAAAAGGGGTTGGGGAAAAAGAATAAAACTATGGAGACCTTGGATGCCCATGGGTATAAAGCCTGGCTGCAAGGGAGCAGGTAAAACAGATGTGACCTATTTTTTAGTTATACCTCAAAAAGGTATCCTTGGGACTTAGTTTTGGGATCATATACATGTAAGTCTTCCCTTAAGTCATTTTATCCCTAATATTTACTACTAAACATTTTATAATAAAAGATTCAAGTTTCTATATTTATATAAATATATCTACCCACATGCATATGAATGGTTCAAGGTTTTTTCTTTGAATAGGTAAGGTTTTGTCTGAGAATGAATGATAATACAAAGAGAAACCATTCTTGATTAGAAAAGGAATTTTCATATAGAAACAAAATGATACACAATCAAGATCAGCCACTTCAGGCCAGACACTACATAAACATAGATAAATACTCAAATCAATCAACTAAACAACCATCTTCTGTACTTGGAGTCTGAAGGAAAAATGTGTTTCTTCAATTGACCTTGAGACTTTAACAGAAAAAAATATGGTTTTAGTACTGTTGCCAGTTACTTGGCATTTCTAACCTTATAGTAAGGACACTAGCCTGTTCTCATATTGTTCAGAGAGCTATATATGGGTGTATATCTGTTCCACAAGCATTGATTGAGTGACTAATGTTCGGACGGCACTTAATCCTCCAAATATTCCCTTGAATTGCATAAATTTGTTGCTCTGAAAGTTCAAACAAGTGAAAGATAAATGTGCAAACACATGTATAAGTTAATAACAACAGTAAGTATGTGTGCCATGTTTGCTGTGTGCCAGGTCCTGTTCTTATATATTCTCATTTAATCCTCAGAGGGACCCTATGAGGAGGCAACGATATTATCCTATTTCACAGATAAGAAACACAGACAGATTAAATTAACTTGTTCAAAGTCACACAACTATTAAGTGATAGAGTGAGAATGTGCACCTAGGTAATTTTAACCACAATTTCATGATGGAAAAATTGTGGGAATTTAAATGAGGGAAGTTGTTATGAGTAAGTTAAAGTATCATAAAGATAAGTAAAACTGAGTTTGGTCTTTAAAAATACGTAAATAAGAGGGTCAGGTAGAGAGGAAAAAGAGTCAGGGATATACATTTTGGGCAGAGACATTTTTTGTTAATAATTTCTTATTTTACTAACCAAGGCTTCTAGACAATAGATTTGGCTTCTTCTATTCGATTAAGTACACTTCAATTAAGGATAAGGAAAAACATTGTTTTCTTAACATGCCATGCTTAAATAAATTGGCCACTGTTCTGGAGTGAGGAAATAAATAGTTTGGTTGATCAATTCCATGTGGTGGAGTGGGGTGGGCGTTATTGATCTGATGTAATATAGAGCTGATAAGAAAACATCTACCTGATGTAAAATATTTCCACTACCACCCTACTTAGGCCTTGGTGTTATACCATTTAAGGCAGAAGATGTTATCTGGAAGGCATAAGCCCTTCGATGATCATCAACACATTAGCTCACATTAGTTTTATCAGTTCCCTAGCAGAGAGCAAACGGCCGAAGGCTAGGCAAGTGAGGCAGCGGATAAATATGTTCTGACTGGTAAAATTCAGAGAAGAGGAGAATAAAACAGTGAGGAAAGGGCCTCTCCATGGGTGCTGCAACAGGCTGAAATGGGCAACGGCGCTGGGTCAGGGGGAGTGGCAAGGGCATTACTGCAGTCTTAGTTTTGTAACCAAATGTTGTATTCAAATGCCCAGGAGTGTTGACCTTGGAAATATAATTTCAAAAAGAAAGAAATTTTTTTCTTCCTTTGCGTAGGGAGCTAGGACAATCATCTACATCCTGAAGGAGCAGGATGGGGAGGAAACAAATCTTGGGGTACAAATGTCTTCCTTGACTGATTATATGTAGAGAGTGTCTGAAAATGTTAGAGCTTAGAGGTCATCCAGTTCCCTCCACTGGGTCTCATGTTTGAGATCCAGGGTTACCCTGTAAATTCAGTTGTCCCCACAATGTATGGTGTAAACTCCACATGTTTTGCTATCCTTGATGGAATAGATCACCTTATCTGTTGTCAGGCATTATCTTACAAACTCTGATAATCTTCTCAAGAGCATAATACACCTTGCAGAAACATGCTGACACTGAGTAGGATAGGTCCCTCATTTCATCCTCTCTTTCACTGCTTTACTTCCTCTCAAAAATAGAAACCTGGATCCAAAGAAGATATATAATGAAGGATGCCAGAGTCAGTAAATAAAAATAAAGGATTTCCAGTTAAATTTCAATTTCAGATAGTAGTACTTTGGGGACATGAGTATATCCCATGGAATATTTAGGCCATGACTGATGATAAAAATAATTCGTATTCATCTGAAATGCAAATTTAACTGAATGCCCTGTATTTTATCTGGCAGTCCTGCCTGTACATGGCAGAGTAGAAATAGCATAGGCCTTTGTGTTTAACAGAACATGAATTTCAATGCCAGCTTTGCTACCTAGCAGATGTGTGCATTTAAAAAAATTACTTAGTCTCTCTGAGCCTATTTCCTCCCTTGAAGAATGAAAATAATATTAATATCTATCATAGGGTTGGTGAGAGGATTAAATAAGCTAATGCATGAACTGTATGATGGAATGTCTGCAAATTGGAGTCTTGATAAATGATGGCTCCATCTGGAACACAGCGGCATTCAGAGGGCCCTGTGAAAACTGGTAACAGTTATTATTGATGGAGTTTAATTCTCTAATTTTCTAAAAGTGTTTTCATTGTCTAGATGCATGATCAATATTTAATTTTCATGTGAATTTCAATATGTTTTAAGTTTCTGAAAGGCTTAGGGGTTGCTTTTATGTAAAATATTTCATAATTGAATAGAAAGCTATCAAGGCTGATGTTTCTTTGCAAATTAAATCTCTAAAAAGTTGCTTGTTGTACTCCTGTGTTTGATTGCCAAAGCTGTAGAGTAACCCTGCCAATTGCCACTCTCCTTTATATCCTACTAGTTCAAGTGAATTCTTCAGTACAACTTCCTGCCAGTGAGTACTCTTTGTATGTGTCTCCCTCTGTTTATCTGTCTACTTGTCTTTCCTTCACACACACACACACACACACACACACACACACACACACAGAGAGAGAGAGAGAGCCCAAGAGAGAGACACTTACCTGCTCTTGCCAGAGAAAAAAAGCCCATTTATCTGTCTCAGAAAGAATAGGGTAGGTGTTCGAGAGATTTTTTAAAAATGTATTTTCTATTTAGAGAGGAGAAAGAGAAAGAAAGAGGAAGAGAGATAACCCCCAAGAAAGTCAAACTATCTATTTATTTAGTTATGTGTTTTGGGTTGCATTTTGCATTAATCACTGCCACACACAGGAGCCCTGCAATTTATTATTGGTGATAAGTGTGGACAGTAGCTATTATTTTCTCTCCCTGTTCTAAAATGTGGCATAGTGGGACATTTAGATTTATGGAACATGCATTATTCAAAACTCTAGTTCTGGGATGGCTCAGCAGGAAGACTCCTAGCTATTTCCATAACCCTTTTTCAAAATTTCTCCTCACTATTTTCTTCGTTTCCTTATCATGGTGTTAGAAATCACTCAAAACTCAGAAGTGGGAGAATTCATCATGGAAATCTATCAGTCCAGCATCTTTCCCAAAGGGGAATGAATAGGAACTCCCTATTCTACAAAATCCAAGAGATCCTTAGAGGAAGCAAGTAGATATTTACTGGTAGTAAAGAGATGGGCACCTAATATTCTAGGAGATTCCTTAGCTGTTATAGACTCACATGATACAGATACTTTCCTCCTAAACTTGAGTATGCTTGTGCTGATAATTATTTATCATTAATCATGTTCAGATATATATTTTGCTCAATATTCTAGTGTCATATATGTGCAAGATATTTGAAGGGAAGAAAAACAAATTAGAAATTTGAGAATAATAGTCAATAAAAATAATTAAGAAGTAGAAAAATGTGTCCGTCTGTATATATTAACACTGATACATGTAAAGTGAATGAATATATAAATGTAAACCATTTAGAATTGTCAAAGTAAAATACAATTGCTAGTAGTAATAATCATCACTATATGTGGACAATTTTATGGGTGGTTCTGTATAAGTGTGAATAAGGCATAATTTAAAAATATTCAGCTTGTTGATTCAGCATAAGAAATCTCTCTGAAAATGGCTCTGGACTAATATGAGAGATGTAAGTTGAGATGCTCACCCTTGTTTGAAAATGCCATTTTCAAACCTAGACTGAAAATGGCATTTGTGTGTCATGGTAACCTAAAAAGGGATCAATAGGACGGTGTAATCCTTGGCTATAAACAATACAGAAGAGACAGATAATACAGGGGTGTGGTTAGCAGCCTCACTTCAAGATAGCTGCTCTATAGTTATAATCCTATTTGACAATTATTTCTCTAGCTTTCAAATGGCTAGTTCTCTACTCCCTTTCTTTAGATGTGTGAGACTTATATTCTTTAGTTCCTAAATGCTTTACTTTGTGCCATCATCTATATTCTGTTGTGTTTTTGTGTGACAAATAACCATTTACGGACGCCTACTATATGGGAACCATTCTGCTATTTGTTTTTAATATATTCAAGATCTTAGTGAATTTCATGACATTCTTAAGAAATTTTTTATTCTTTTTTTAATCGTCCCATTTTAGAGATGCTGAAAAGTGGGGGAAAGACTGGTTGCCGAATTCTTAAGGAATTTCTCAATATTGATAAATTTGTTTCTCTACATTGATATTGAGAGTGTGACTTTAGTTCACAGAAAACGCAATTAACTGAGAGTTAATACTGTGATTTACTGCAATTCCCTTGGCTAGAGGATTCTGGAAAGAACTTAGCAATGAAAGTACTTACTGTCCAAGGAGTTCAAGTTGGAGCTACTGGATCTCCCTCTCCAGGCCTACTTCAGTATAGCATAGTGGTTAAAGACTGGGACCAGAGGACTTAGGTTTTAATCCCAGTCATGCCATGAATATACTCGTGTATGGTCTCGGGAAAGTTACCCAAGTGGGAAGAGTGATAGTCGTCATGTCATGGATTTGTTGTGAAGAGTAAATGAGTGAATAACTATATAGTACTTAAGGTTGTGCCTGACACATAGTGAATGCTATGTAACTGTTAGCTGTTTTAATTACCTGCACTCTTGTATTCTGAGCTGAGTAAACTGCAACAAGAGTTTTTTCCATGAGGAATAAGCAGAGACCTTTAACCAAGAGCAAGGCTCTGCTAAGCTGGAGTGGAGAGATAATACATTACCTTGACTCTCCACTCCTATCTTCTCAGGCCAGTTCACAATTTTCTAGGGAAAGTAGGAATGACAATTCAGATCATTTGAATATCTTATAATTCTAATTGGAGAGAATGAGAACATGTAATCAGATATCAAAAATCCAAGGTCACCCCTTTTGTGATAACTTTCTGAAAAGAGCCTCTTCCCAAAATGGCCACTTTGTCCTTCATGACTTATCACATTGTAGAATATTCTGCTCACTAAGGTGAGAAGCATTCTTAAAACAGCTCTTCTTTCTTTATTTCTTTGCTTACTTGATTGGTGCGTGTGTAGGGTGATTTGGGGAAAATAAGGATTTCTAGGGAAAAAGAGGAAACAGGACGATGAAAGTGTTTAGAAAAAGTCAACTCAATTGTTCCATGTTTGTGTTAGAATTCCAGGTGAGACTAAGACCTCTCGGGTCAATACTGGGTTGAAGAAGGTGGTCAAAATAGTGGGCTGAGGAAGCTGCAGAAAACCCAAGAAAAATTACCATTCGGCCTATGAACTATTTAAGAATAAGTTTCAATTAACTTTAAAGCATTAATCTATGTTTTCAGTTACTAAAGGAATAAAAGGATAGGCTAGAGAGAAACCGTATTTTTATACTATAACTTGCATGTATTTTTTTCTGTTAACACTAAATACATGTGCATTGATGTATGTATAAAATATATATCTATCTCAACACCCAGATATAACCAATCTTAACATTTTTGTGCACAGTTTCTCACTTTTTTCTATTCATATATGCAGTATGCTATTAATACTATTTAGCAATCAGTCTGGAAATATAAATTAATATATAAATCAATACATCAATCCCAAAAATTTAAATTCCACCATATTTTCTAAATATATACAATGATATGTGTTACAAATATACTTACCAAGTAACACAAACCATGGTATAAATTTTTCATTAACTCATTCTTAATAATTTCCAAATAAGTGGATTTTTAGAGATAACTGCTATCCTCTGCTTTCTCACATGTGGCCTTTTATTTGATGCTTCTGCCAACAAGGAAATGATGCTTCAATCTTCCTCATGATTTGACATAGCAGACCCTATCAAATTCTCCCAGTAATGTTCTTGTTAAAGTGATAGTCATTGGATGATTTCAGTCCCAATTACAGGGTTTCTCTTAACTTCTATTATATTGTCAATAGCACTTAATCTGTTTTCAGCTTGTGCTCAACTAGATAAGACAATAAAAGTATTCTAGCCCTTAATGTATTTCCTGATGTTTTTAAAATATAGCAAATACTTTGATTACTGACTCTTTCACAAATACCTTTTTTTGGAAAGACATATTCGAACTGATGGAGCCTGCGTTTTTATTCCAAACAAGAAGTAGTACGGTAAGACAATAAAAACAGACCTTTTGTTAGGCTTCTTGGACTAAAATTCTTTCTCTGCTACTTAAATTTTAAATAATTCTCTATGCCTCAGTTTTCTTACCCAAAATATGGGAGTATTGATTGAATTTATAGTACTTAAGTGAATGTATTTTAAAACAGGTACCTATAAAGCATATTTTATATAAGACTGACTGTAAGGTTATAAATAAAATTAATGTTAATGCCCGTGACCAAGCATTTGATGATTTATCTTAAGATCTTATTAAATAGAGGTAAACTGTCCCATCAAATTGATATTACATTCAACAGGATGGAAAAACGGATACTTCCACATGAGGCTTCCACTTGTCTCTAGTGGAACAGATGCTCTCATGTTCCATCTGTCCCCTTTAGCCTTCTTCCTATCTTTAGATTGTCGTCCATTCCATCAGAGCCTAAAATGTAGGTTCTGATTTGTGTTGGTGGCAGCTCCCATTATTCCTTCTTCTTCTTTTTATTTTTATTTTTATTTTTTTCCCTTGGCTTTTCCAGGTGCCAGGTATTTCTTATTTATTTATTCATGTAGAGATGGAGTCTTGCTATGTTGCCCAGGCTGGTGCAATCTCAGCTCACTGCAACCTCTGCTTCCTGGGTTCAAGTGATCCTCCTGCCTCAGCCTCCTGAGTAGCTGGGATTACAGATGTGCACTACCACACTCCGCTAATTTTTGTATTTCAGTAGAGATGGGGTTTCCCCCTCTGTTGGCCAGGCTGGTCATGAACTCCTGACTTCAAGTAATCTGCCTGCCTCAGCCTCCCAAAGTGCTGGAATTACAAGTGTGAGCCACGGCACCTAACCCCAGACCCCAGGTATTTCAGAAGTGGGCCAGCTGAGTATCAAACACATGTCCACTAGGACATTCATTAGCCACCTCCAGGAGAGCTGTTGCTAACATCAACAGCTGGCTGGCTGGTGGGTAAGAGGTCAACAAGTAATAGGGTGATTCCCTGGGATGGATACCTAGGGCTCCTGGTCTAGGCTCCAGTGGTCCTTAAGGGATATGGTATTTGAGAACCTCAGGACAGTGGTTATTTGCTCACCTGTACACAAGTTTCACTGTATATTAAAAGCCTCTAGCACTTATTGGTGTGCTTGTTGAAAAATTAGCCCTGCACCAATGTATATATAACTTTTCATGCTTCTGTTAGTATTTATCAACATATGGTAAACACTGTTTACAAAGCTATTTTTTAATAGTAAAATATCCTGAATAAAATTTAAGATTTCTCTAATTTCCTCAGTCTCTTCATTCCTCTTGAGAGCCGTGGATTTGGTCTTAGAAATTAGGGTGTCTTATGTCAAAGAAGTTATCAAAATATTTTGAAGAAAGTATTTTTTTATTTTTCTGTTCTCAGATGTATCAAGTACACTCTATTTTGGGATTTAAAGGCTTATTAGAAGGTTACACGTACTTGGAAGGAAGTTTGAACAATAGACATTGCAGAAAACACCATACTTAAAAAAAAAGATTAGCAAAAATGCTGAAGAAAAAATTCTGTGAAGTCTCTTCAGAGTGTTGTGTTTTTCATAGTTCCCTTGGTTTACAGTTGATTTTTAAATAGGGAGATATTGTCACAGCATAGACTTATGGAATGCAAATGTTGTACTCTATCATTCATTTACTCCCTACTCATTGGTCATGAATATGGATGACATTTACTCCTGTAATTAAAATATAGTCTAGTAATTTACACCTGAATTAAATTACAGCCTTAAAATAGGTTCTCCATGGAATCCTTTTAAAGTAACTCTGAGTTACTTTATTCTTGTTCTCATGTTGAGAAATAATACTGGCAAAGTCTTGGTCCAACACTCCTCCAATTCTCTTGTTATTACCCAAAGACACTCCTAAATGCTTCTTTCCATGTTTCAGACTCATTAATGACAGTTTGATCATACATTTACTTGGTAGACATCTAGTCTACTTCTAAACTCATGAATATAAACAAAATATGTTTTTTTTTCTCTATTTCTATACTGCATTTGACGTCCCTTTTGTTTTGATACTTGTCACTTTGTAACTTGTTTTTCTGTTTCTTACCTTCTCTAAAATATATAGTTCTAGAGGACAGATATTTGTCTAATTCATGTTGCCATCTCTGTATTTAGCATAGCAGCTTATGCATAGAAAGTATTTAAAAATGAGTTGGTGTATAACTAAACAAGCAAGGAATGCTATAAGAACTACAGAGGATAAAACTATGAATTATTATCTCAGTGATTATTTTGTATTATAGTTTTAAAAAGAGATAAAGAGGTTCACTTAGAAGACTATAATTATTGTTTTCAATTATAATTGTTTCAAAGTGTGAGGGATGTATTCTAAATACCTGTAACTCCCTCCTAAATACACTTTATGAATCTGTCATTCTTAATTTTACGTAAACTCTTCTCCATCTGTGTCTTCTAGGGTAGCAAGCTGAAATGTTTACTATTACCTTTGTAAGACAGCAATTTTTAAAGCTACTTCAAGCCTCAGAGGGTGTCTTCTGTTTTATTATATGGGAATTGTGTAGGTAAGATCCCTTTTATCTCATCCATAACATTTATTGGTTTAGGGCTCATATCCCACAGCAACCTCATTGCAACAGTGTGAAGAGCTCCTACAGCTCTGGTCTGCCATCACATTGCATGCGCATCGCTACCCACTTCCATTCCCTTGGCAATTTTAACCACCCGGGTCTGTATTTATTTCTTTAAAAAAATGACAAAATAAGGTATGCCATTTTAAAGGAGAAAAACAATTGTGACTTTGTCATAAGTAAAATGATGATATGAATTTTATTTATAACCCCCTTCCAGATGAAGACCAGCCTCTTTTTATCTTTTTATTCTACAGAAAATAAATGTTAGTTCAGGTTTCCCAAGTATTATTCAGGTCAGGGTCTAACATCCTTTCTAGATTGTACCCTTTAAGTATACCCTTAATGAAAGGCCCATACCATACTTCTGAAGATTTTTTTGTAAAGGAATTTGAACATGGTGAAGTAGGAGCCATTTTTTAGCTACTGTGTGTGTGTGTGTGTGCACGTGTGCATGCATTTAAGTGTATATTGACAAATTTATAAAACCTAAATCTGAAATTTTATTGTTCATCTCATTTTCTAGGACAAACAGTAGTTGAAATGGGACACAACAAACATAAATGTGTAAACCCATCAAACATTCTCACCCAAATATATACAGGTTGAGTATTTCTTTTTTTTTTTTTTTTTTTTTTTTTTTTTGAGACGGAGTCTCGCTCTGTCACCCAGGCTGGAGTTCAGTGGCCGGATCTCAGCTCACTGCAAGCTCCGCCTCCCGGGTTCACGCCATTCTCCTGCCTCAGCCTCCCGAGTAGCTGGGACTACAGGCGCCTGCCACCTCGCCCGGCTAAGTTTTTGTATTTTTAGTAGAGACGGGGTTTCACTGTGTTAGCCAGGATGGTCTCGATCTCCTGACCTCGTGATCCGCCCGTCTCGGCCTCCCAAAGTGCTGGGATTACAGGCTTGAGCCACCGCGCCCGGCCCAGGTTGAGTATTTCTTATCTGCAATGCTTAGGACCAGTTGTGTTTCAGAATTCAGATCTTTCTGTAAAATTTTTGGAATATTTGCATATATATATAAAATGAGATTTCTTGGGGAAGGGACCTAAATCTAAATATAAAATGCATTTGTTTCTTATATACCATATACACATAATCTGATAGTAATTTTATACAGTATTTTAAAGAATTTTGTGCATAAAACAAAGTTTGCATTAAGTACTTATGTATAGAATGTTCACCTTGTGGTATCATGTCAGTGCTGAAAAGCTGTACATTTTGGAGTATTTTGAAACTTGGACCTTTAAAATAAGGGTTGTTCAACCTGTGTTGACCAGTTTGATATCTATCTTTACCTACTGTCTTAGTCCATTTGTGCTGCTGTAATAAAATACCATGGGCTGAGTAATCTATTAGCAATAAAAATGTATTCCTCACAGTTCTGGATGCTGAGAAATCCAGATCCAGGTGCTGGTAGATTCAGTATCTAGTAAGGCCCTACTTGCTGTGTCCTGACATGTCGGAAGGAGTAAATGCTGTGTCCTCAGATGGTGGAAGAGCAAAAAGGGGTCTAAGCTAGTTCCCTCCAGCTCCTTGATAAGTTACTAATCCTTTCATGAGGGTGAGGCCTCATGACAATCATCTCTCAAAAGGCTCTACTTCTTGAGACCACCACAACAGTAATACACTTTTGACACATGAATTATGGGGGACACTCAGAACATGCCATTTACATTTATATTTGCCTCCTGTCATTATTAGTCCATATTTTGTTATTGTTGTCAACAACTTTTTAACTAGCAATTATCATGAGACTTTTTACAAAGATCTATAGTAATAACTGCTACAGAGTCATATTATTCACCTTTTTTTTGAAAACCCTACCTAATTAATGAGCACATGACTTCATTAAGTTTTAATTATTCAATAATCCTACACTTCAATTCTTCAATAGATACTACATTTAAGATCTCTCTCTCCCTCTCGTCTTCCCTCCCTCTCCTCTCTCTTTTTTAATTAGAACTAGAAGGGATATTTTAGAATTAAGAGTAGTAGTATGACCCTAGCAAGAAAAAGAATTTAGAAAATTCTACTAATACTAATAATATAATAAAAACCAACCTCTATTGTGTTTTTTCTTTGTGTTAATAATTTAAAGTGCTTCCAATGTACTTTAAATATATTATATCATTTAATCCTCTCAACAGCCTCAGTGAGGCCTAGAGAGGTTGAATAACTTGCCCATGGTCTCTTAGCTAGTTAATAGTGGAGTCAGGATTCCAACCCAGAGAGTGGGCTTCAGAGGTTGGCATGTAAATTTTGGTGACTATAGCTCTCAACTCCTTTTTTTTTTTTTTTTTTTTTTTTTTTTATGGTGGCGGAATTGAGAGTATACTATTTACACAGATGTCTTTGAATGAGACAAAAGTTCACTTTTTATTCCCAGAGAAGAAGTGAGTCAATACTATTTTTACTTTTGTTCCTGGATTGTTAAGTTCCAAAGAAATGTTCCCATATGACAAAATTTTAATGACTCAATTTATAATGCAGTTATCATAATGTATTAGTTATAATATTTTCCATAACAGATGTTCATTTTTTACTATTTTTTACTAGACCACACATGGAAAAACTAAAAATATCTAAACATAAAGAACATTTTCATTATGCCTTCTTTTGTGTGTTTGTAGTTGTGCATCTGGAATTTTTTTTACCCTAATTTAGAGATTCCTATCAAGGTGTTTTGTATACAATAGGTACCAAGGAAGCTTTTTAAGAATGAAGGAGTTGCCTGAATGACAGATAACTTCCTGCACACCTCAGTGAAATTCAGTTTTGAAAATTCATCTACTTTGGCTTCTCATAAAACAACAGCTGTTGCAACATTAATTTTATCATAAGTTTACATTTACTTTAGAAAACTTTTTTTAAAAATTATCAATTAGATAGACGATATGGATTCAAATCTCATGGCTATTAGCTGGGTGATACTGAATAATCACTCATTTCCTACCAAACTAAGTTCCTTTATCTTTTCTTCATAAATGGTAAGAGTTACTATTTAAGAGGACCTCTAAAAGAACACAATCACATAATACATGTGAAGCACTAAACACACTGCCCATATACACCAGGCATGGCATTAATATAGTATGACATAGACTGATCTTGAGAAATTATTAATAATGACTGTTTTCAGACTCAATTACTTAATCTTTTCCATCATAGTATGCTCTTAAATATATTTCCACTAACTAAATTTATGTAGTACTGAACTTAAATATCTTCCCTGACATGGCCTTATTTTGGTGTGTGTGTGTGTGTATATATATATATATTAGATCATTGATCAGAAGTTTCTTGCAGAGAGTATATTTCTGGGGACCATCAGGTTTTGGATAGATGTATTTATTTTTGATGAGTAAGAGTAAAAGAAAATGGTGAAACACATTGTCTGTAAGAGAAAATAAATGTTTTCCTGAGCCCTGAGTTTTCCCATGTAGGCTCTATTGCCATGAAGGATCTGCCCCCATTCGCTTCCACACTGTCTTTGTGAACACACCAATTCTGCCATGCTCCTCTGAGACTGAAGGGTTGTCATCATCATTCTAATTCATGCATAATCGCACATAATATGTGTCCAATCTGCCAGTCTAAATGTGGAGAGCTGCCATCCTGGCATGCTTATGCATGTATTCCAGTCAGTCCTCTAAACCCTGTGGCACATTTCAGCACTGCTATTGAGTAATCCATAAAGTGCTTTAAATCAGAATTAGGTGTGCAAAAAGAATGGGGACATGGGGAAAAGAAGCAATTCTACAAAGCTCTTAGTTCTGAATTTTTTTTTCTTTTTTTTTTTTTAGACAGAGTTTCATTTTGTTGCCCAAGTTACAGTGCCATGGTGCAGTCCTGGCTCACTGCAACCTCTGCCTCCTGGGTTCAAGCATTTCTCCTGCCTCTGCCTCCCGAGTAGCTGGGATTACAGGCATGCACCACCATGCCCGACTAATTTTTTTATTTGTTTGTTTGTTTGTATTTTTAGTAGATATGGGGTTTCACCATGTTGGCCAGATTGGTCTCGAACTCCTGACGTCAGGTGATCCACCCGTCTTGGCTTCCCAAAGTGCTGGGCTTACAGGTGTGAACCACCATGCCTGGCCTTAGCTCTGAAATTTAAGCTCCAGTGTTCAGTAAACTACAAGATACAACTGGCTAAAGATTATGCTTTTTCCATTTTTGTGTCAAAATAATCATAAAGATGTTGAGACATTACTTGGCAGAAAGCATTATAAGAATATAGTGGAAGCAAAAAGTGAACATTTGCTGAATTCTTACAATGTTCTAGATAATGAGCAAAGTATTTATATACATTATCACATTTAAGCCTCAGAACAGTTTCACAGAGCAGGTAGCATTTGATCCATTTTGCAGATGACACTTATGACACAGAGATGTTAAGTAGCTGACCAAAATTCACGTAGTTGAAATCTGAAACAAAGCCAAAGAAAACAAAACAAACAAACAAACAAAAAAACAATTCTGATTCTAAAGCCTATGAGTGTTTTTAGTACATAGCAGTGCCTCAACAGGAATTCTGTGGATAAAAATGTGTATCAGCATTTAAGGACCTAATTAAAGTCTCTAAAGAAGACACAGTGAGAAACTATAAATTTCAATTCTTTAGATGTGTCTAGGGTCCCAGCAGAATCAGGTTACCATTGCATTCCTTCCACTGCAGTCCTGAGGAGTTGGTCTGTGAGCCATGATAAAAGGGAAAGGAAATGGTTGAGTGGTGGATAGGAAAGAAATTTGATCCACTTGACCTTGTGCTGAAAGTTCTCACCTTGAAGTTGTCCCAAGACTGCCTGAATAATGAGGGCTGTCATGAGGGAGACTGATAAAGAGTGAAAGTCTGATACTGACAACAATAACATTTCATCATTGGTAAAAATGTTCCACAAGGGGCTGATAATATACCCAGGGATCATGCATGACTTATTCACATAATGGCAGTGGCTCCCATTCAGAATAGCTTCTGAAGACAATGGAATATGGGCTGGCAAAGCGTTTCTGCTCCATCAGTAAAGACATCTTTGTCCAGGAGGGAAGCTGATGAAATAACATTACTTGAATCCTTTTGTGCGTGTGTGTCAGAAGGTGGAAGGATGAAAGTTTAAGGCAAGATTTAATGGTCTCGTGTAATTTTATGTGAAATATGGAATTTGGTGGTTCTTCTAAAAATTGGGACATGAAATAGACTTTTAAAAAAAGAGGCAAGAAGAAGGTAAAGGTAATTTGGTGTTCTAGAACTGATTGTACAGGGGAGACCCACTTACATCTCAGGCCATGTGTGACATCCTTTGAACATTAGCATAACCACCTGTAGATTTTGTAGAGTTCAAGTACACCACGCAACAGACATTTTATCTGAAGAGCTTACTTTACTTTAAATTCTGTGTAAAAGCCACAGATATAGTGGCTTAGCTTTATTCAGTTGTTAAACATGCATCTAAACAATCAGACAGTGATGTGGAGAAATGGGTGCTTCTTTTAATGTGGGTAGAAACATTAATTGGTACAATTATTTTGTAAGCAATTAAAATATACTTATTAAAATAAAAAACATGTTTTATTTAGAAAGTCGTATTATATAACATTCACACAGTAATAGTCTTTTATAAAAGCACATAAAGATATATACATATGTGTGATTTTCTATTTTTGTAAAATATGTACTTATATGGGTATAATCTTTGTGTCCTTGTACATATATATACACACATACACACATAAACATATTCATTCCAGCACTCATCACAATGACCAAAATTGTGTAGAAACTTAATTAATAAGAAATTAAGCAATGTAAATTAGTTCAGCCGTTGTGAAAAGCTGTTTGGCCATTCCTGAAATAACCTAAAACTGAATTACCATTCAACACAGCAATCCCATTATTGGGTATATACCCAAATGAATGTAAATCATTCTACCATAAAGACACATACATGTGTATGTTTACTGCAGCACTATTCACAATAGCAAAGACATGGAATCATTGTAAATGCCCATCAATGGTAGACTGGATAAAGAAAACATTTTACATATACACCATGGAATACTACACAACCTTAAAAACAAATGAGATCATGTGCTTTGCAGCAACTTGAACAGAGCTGGAGGCCATTATCCTGAGCAAGCTAAAGCAGGAAGGAAAATCAAATACCATATGTTCTCTTAAAAGTGGGAGCTAAACATCAAGTACATATGGACACAAAGAAGGGAACAACAGACACCAGGGCCTACCTGAGGGTAGAGGGTGAGAGGAGGGTAAGGACTGAGAAACTATCTATGGGGTACTCTGTTTATTACCATGGTGATGAAATAATCTGTATATCAAACCCCCATGACATGCAATTTACCTGTATGACAACCCTGCACATGTACGCCTGAACCTAAAATAAAAGTTAAAAAAGAAGTAAATTAGATGCCTATAATAGACTACTAAACAACTGTTAAAAGAAATAAGATAAGTCTATGCCCAGATACAGATAAATTTCCAAAACATATGGTTAAACGAAAAGAAGCAAACCAAGAGCAGGAGGTGCAGTCTTATTTCATTCTCTGAATGTTGAATACGAGGAAGGGTGTGTGTTTCCCAAAAAGAGAAAATTGCATAGGAAAAAAAAGGGGGTAAATAACAGATAATTATTCATGAAATTATAGGGGATTTTAAATATTCTGCTTTGGACATTTCTGTATCATCTTATTTTTCATTATAGGTAGATATATATACATATCTTTATAATCAGAAAAACCGATATTTATTTATGAAAAGTCATAGAATAAACAAGAAAAAAGAGCAGCAATCGAGACCTAGAGAAGCTTTTAAAGTTACTGGTTGTGGCAGATGTATATGTGTAATACTATCAGGGTCTCCAGTGTGTACTAAAGAAAACATCGTAACACCTCAAAAGCACAGGTCAAAAATACCTAGGATTTAGTGTTCTTTGACATTTCCCAGCTCTCCCTAAAGAAATTTCTGAATGTCTTCATAATTCTTTATCCCCTTTCTGTGTTTTTTGCTGGCTGATGTTCTTACTTGGCTCTTGATGGATCAGAGGATAAGCAGAAAAAGATCCCTTATAAGAACAAAGTAACACTCAACAGTAGCAGAAAGGCCATTTAAAGTTTTGAGGTCTGTAGCCCAGAAGTTGAGGGAGGGTAGGGGTTGATGCCACTTTATATTTTTAGGTAAATTATGAAAAATATACTCAGCAATGGCTGTGAGATGGTGGGTGGCCAAGGTGGTTAAAATAAGTTTTAAAAATTAGTGACAGAGATACAGATTATTATTATTTTCTTCAAAAGTCTAGCTATAAAGAATTATCTGCTTGGAAATTTAAATTTGGCTTGAATTTTTAAAAGTTTATAAATTACATATTTCATTTTTAAAAACGGAAATAAAGCTAAGACATTTCGGTGGGCTTCTCCAGAAATTATTACTTGAGTGTGTGGAACTTATTCAGAACATGGTAAGAGCATATTTTAACTGCAGCAAAAAAATTTATGAAATATGGAACAACAATATTGCTTCTAGATTCATATGAACAACTTTACTGACATATAATTGATTGTAATAAATTATACATATTTAAAGTGGTCAATTTGTTAGGTTTTGATATATTTCTACACCCACAAAGACATCACTGCAATCAAGATACCTATTTCTATCACCCACAAAGGTCCCCTCATGCCCTTTCATAATGTCTTCCTCACTTCACCTTCATCCTTAGGCAACCACGGATCTCATTTTTGTTTATAGACTGATTTATATTTTTATAATTGTATATCAATGAACTCACCTTACATGTATTAATTTTTTTATTTTTTTATTTTTTTTATTTTTTTATTTTATTTTTATTTTTATTTTTTTAAATTTATTTATTATTATTATACTTTAAGTTGTAGGGTACATGTGCATAACGTGCAGGTTTGTTACATATGTATGCTTGTGCCATGTTGGTCTGCTGCACCCATCAACTCGTCATTTACATCAGGTATAACTCCCAGTGCAATCCCTCCCCCCTCCCCCCTCCCCATGATAGGTCCCGGTGTGTGATGTTCCCCTTCCTGAGTCCAAGTGATCTCATTGTTCAGTTCCCACCTATGAGTGAGAACATGCGGTGTTTGGTTTTCTGTTCTTGTGATAGTTTGCTAAGAATGATGGTTTCCAGCTGCATCCATGTCCCTACAAAGGACATGAACTCATCGTTTTTTATGGCTGCATAGTATTCCATGGTGTATATGTGCCACATTTTCTTAATCCAATCTGTCACTGATGGACATTTGGGTTGATTCCAAGTCTTTGCTATTGTGAATAGTACTGCAATAAACATACGTGTGCATGTGTCTTTATAGCAGCATAATTTATAATCCTTTGGGTATATCCCCAGTAATGGGATGGCTGGGTCATATGGTACATCTAGTTACCCCATTGTCTCAGCCCAAAATCTCCTTAAGCTGATAAGCAACTTCAGCAAAGTCTCAGGATACAAAATTAATGTGCAAAAATCACAAGCATTCTTATACACCAGTAACAGACAAACAGAGAGCCAAATCATGAATGAACTTCCATTCACAATTGCTTCAAAGAGAATAAAATACCTAGGAATCCAACTTACAAGGGATGTAAAGGACCTCTTCAAGGAGAACTACAAACCACTGCTCAGTGAAATAAAAGAGGACACAAACAAATGGAAGAACATACCATGCTCATGGATAGGAAGAATCAATATCGTGAAAATGGCCATACTGCCCAAGGTAATTTATAGATTCAATGCCATCCCCATCAAGCTACCAATGAGTTTCTTCACAGAATTGGAAAAAAACTGCTTTAAAGTTCATATGGAACCAAAAAGAGCCCGCATCTCCAAGACAATCCTAAGTCAAAAGAACAAAGCTGGAGGCATCACGCTACCTGACTTCAAACTATACTACAAGGCTACAGTAACCAAAACAGCATGGTACTGGTACCAAAACAGAGATATAGACCAATGGAACAGAACAGAGTCCTCAGAAATAATACCACACATCTACAGCCATCTGATCTTTGACAAACCTGAGAGAAACAAGAAATGGGGAAAGGATTCCCTATTTAATAAATGGTGCTGGGAAAATTGGCTAGCCATAAGTAGAAAGCTGAAACTGGATCCTTTCCTTACTCCTTATACGAAAATTAATTCAAGATGGATTAGAGACTTAAATGTTAGACCTAATACCATAAAAATCCTAGAGGAAAACCTAGGTAGTACCATTCAGGACATAGGCATGGGGAAAGACTTCATGTCTAAAACACCAAAAGCAATGGCAGCAAAAGCTAAAATTGACAAATGGGATCTAATTAAACTAAAGAGCTTCTGCACAGCAAAAGAAACTACCATCAGAGTGAACAGGCAACCTACAGAATGGGAGAAAATTTTTGCAATCTACTCATCTGACAAAGGGCTAATATCCAGAACCTACAAAGAACTCAAACAAATTTACAAGAAAAAAACAAACAACCCCATCAAAAAGTGGGCAAAGGACATGAACAGACATTTCTCAAAAGAAGACATTCATACAGCCAACAGACATATGAAAAAATGCTCATCATCACTGGCCATCAGAGAAATGCAAATCAAAACCACAATGAGATACCATCTCACACCAGTTAGAATGGCGATCATTAAAAAGTCAGGAAACAACAGGTGCTGGAGAGGATGTGGAGAAATAGGAAGACTTTTACACTGTTGGTGGGATTGTAAACTAGTTCAACCATTATGGAAAACAGTATGGCGATTCCACATGTATTAATTTTTGCCTGGCTTTTGCCACTCAACATAATGATTTTGAAATTCATCCATGTTTTTGTATGTATCGATAACTTGCTCCTTTTTATTGCTGAGTAGTAGTACATGTGTGGGAATATTATAATCGTTTATTTGTTCACCTATTGATGGAAATGTCAATTGCTTCCAGTTTTAAGCTATTATAGATAAAGCTGTTATGAACATTCACGTACAAGGCTTTATGTATACGCATGTTTTCATTCCCCTGGGTAAAATGTCTAAAGGTAGAAAGGCTGGATTGTACGAGTGATATATATTTTACTTTTTAAGAAACTGTCAAACCATGTTTGCAAAATAATTGTTGCATTTTACATTTCCAATAGCATTATATGAGAATTTCAGTTGCTCCACATCCTGGGCAATCCAATATGCAGTGAAATTTAATTGCAATTTTAATTTGCATCTCTCTGATGAATAATGATATGGAACAAATTCTTATGCATGTAATGGTCATGTGTATATCTTTTTTACAAAATTGTTCAAATCTTTTTTCTATTTTTAATCTATTTTTCACCTTCTACTCACTGAGTTTTAAGACTTTTTAAGTTCTTTGATGTATATGTCTCAAATATTTTCTTTCAATGTGGGGCTTGCATTTTCTTTCTCTTAATGAATCTTATGAAAAGTAAAAGTATCTAATTTTGATGAAATTCAACCTAGCAATTATACATTTTATGCTTCATACTTTTTGTGTTCTGAGATACTTTTAACTATCCTGATATCACACGGCTTATTAAATATGATTTAATATAAAAGTTCAATGGTTTTAGATTTTACATTTAGGATTCTGAAGGTTGCCTTTTCATATTGTCATTTCCTTTGCTGCAGAAAAACTTTTTAGTTTGGTGTAGGCACCGATATTTGTTTTTGCTTTTATTACCTGTGCTTTCAGATTACTGTCAACTTTATAATCAGTTTTGATATTAGGTCAGGTAAATACTTCAACATGATTCTTCTTTTTCAAATATTGCTTTCACTCTTCTAGAGCCATTAAATTTCCATATAAATTTTAAAATTGACTCATCAGTTTCTGTTAAAAAAAATCAAATCAGCTGGAATTTTGATTAGGATTGCGTTGACTCCAAAGGTAAATCTGAGTAAAATAGCCATCTTAAAAATATTGAGCCTTTTAATTAGTGAACATAGTATATCTCTTCATCACTTGGATCTCCTTTAATTTCTCCAAGAAATGCTTTGTAGTTTCCATGTAGAAAAAAGTTTGGACTTTTTTTTTTTTTTTTTTTTTAAGACAGAGTCTCACTCTGTCCCCCAGTCTGTAGTGTAATGGCGCTTTATCAGCTCACTGCAACTTCCACTTCCCAGGTTCAAGCGATTCTTCTGCCTTAGCCTCCCAAGTGGCTGAGATTATAGGCATGCACCACCACACCTGGCTGATTTTGTATTTTTAGTAGAGATGGAGTTTCACCATGTTGGTCAGGCTGGTCTTGAACTCCTGACCTCAAGTGATTCACCCGTCTACGCCTTCCAAAGTGCTGGGATTACAGACATGAGCTACCACGCCCAGCCAGACATCTTTTATATATTTAATCCTTAGTATACATTTTTTGGGTGTAAGGGAACTATTATACATGGTATTTTTAAAAGTCAATTATTTCCCAAATGTCTGTCCCTAATTTGTAATTATACTATTGATTTTTATGTTAATTTTGAACCCCGTGATGTTGCTAAATTCATTTGTTCTAGAAATTTATTTATAGTTTCCTTGGGATTTTCTACATAAACCATTATATCTTTATAAACAGGAACAGTGTTACTATTTTACTTCCAATCATTATGTCTTACAAAAACAAAACAAACAAAACCCAGTGTTTTTTTTTCTTCTTTTAAAAAAAAAAAAAAAAATTAGAGACAGGGTCTTGCTCTGTTGCCCAGGCTGGAGATCAATGATGTGCTCATGGCTGACTGCATTTTCAATCTCCTGGGCTCAAGCAATTGAGGCTTTTTCAGATAAGTAAAAGTTGAATTTTGTGAAATTCTTTATCTGTACCTAACTAAAATAATCATTTTTTCCCCTTTGTAATGTTAATATGGTGGATTGTACTGACTGAGTTTTTAAATGTTACTCCAACCTTGCATTTGAGGATAAACTTCACTTGTTCATTATATGTTATCCTTTGTATATATAGTCAAATTAAATTTACTAATATTTTTTTAAGAATATATTTAAACTTTTAGGTTCAAGGGTACATGTGCAAGTTTGTTATATAGGTAAAATTGCATGTCACAGGGATTTGGTGTACAGATACTTTTGTCACCCAGGTAATATGCATGGTACCTACCCTCTGCTGTCAAGTAGGCCCCTGATGTCTGTTGTTCTCTTCTTGGTATCCAGGTGTGGTTAATGTTTAGCTCCCACTTATAAGTGAGAACATGCAGTTTTGATTTTCTGTTCCTGCATTAGTTCTCTAAGGATAATGACTTCAAGCTGCATCTCTGTGCTGCAAAGGACATGATCTTGTTACTTTATTTATTTATTTATTATTTATTATTATTTTTTTTTGAGATGGAGTTTTGGCATCTCGGTTGTTGCCCAGGCCAGAGTGCAATGGTGTGATCTCGGCTCACTTCAACCTCCGCCTCCTGGGTTCAAGAGATTCTCCTACCTCAACCCCCCGAGTAGCTGGGATTACTGGCATGCGCCACCATGCACGGCTAATTTTTTGTATTTTTAGTAGAGATGGTGTTTCTCCATGTTGGGCAAGCTGGTCTCGAACTCCTAACCTGGTAATCTGCCCACGTTGGCCTCCCAAAGTGCTGGGATTACAGGCGTGAGCTACCATGCCTGGCCGATCTTGTTGTTTTTGTGGCTGTGTAGTATTCCATGCTGCATATACACCACATTTTTTTAATCCAGCTTACCACTGCTGGACATTTACAGTGATTCTGTGTCTTTGCTGTTGTGAATAGTGCTGCAATGAACATATGTGTGCATGTGTCTTTATGGTAAAATGATTCATATTTCTTTGGGTATATACCTAATAATGGGATTGCTGGACCAAATGATAGTACAACAGAAAATAATTAAGTTCTTTGAGAAATTGTCTAACTGCTTTCCACAATGGCTGAACTAATTTACATTCCTACTAGCAGTGTATAAGAGTTCCCTTTCCTCAACAAACTCACCAGCATCTGTTATTTTTTTACTTTTTAAAATAATAGCCATTCTGACTGGTGCAATATGGCATCTCTTTGTGGTTTTGATTTGCATTTCTCTAATGATTAGTGATGTTGAACATTTTTTCATATTCTTGTTGTCCACGTGTATGTTTTCTCTTGAAAAGTATCTGTTCATGTCCTTTGCCCACTTTTTGATGGGCTGTTTGTTTTGTGCTTGTTACTTTAAGTTATCTTATATATTTTGGATATTAGAATTTTGTCAGATGCACAATTTTCAAAAACATTCTCCTGTTCTGCAGGATTTCTGTTTACTCTGCTTATGGTTCTTTTGTTATACAAAAGCTCTTTAGTTTAATTAGGTTCCATTTGTCAATTTTTGTTTTTGTTGCAATTGCTTTTGATGACTTTGCCACGGAATCTTTGCCAGGGCCAATGCCCAGAATTGTATTTCCTAGGTTATCTTTCAGATTTTTTATTGTCTTAGGTTTTACATTTAAGTCTTTAATTCATCCTGAATTGTTTTGTATGTGGTGTAAAGAAGGGGCCCAGTTTTAATCTTCTTTATATGGCTAGCCAGTTATCTCAGCACCATTTATTGAATAGAGACTGCTTTCCCCATTGCTTGTTTTTGTTGACTTTGTTGAAGATCAGATGGTTGTTGGTGTGTGGCTTTACTTCTGGCTCTTTAGTCTGTTCCATTGGTCTATGTGCCTATTTTTGTACCAGTAGTGTGTTGTTTTGGTTACTGTAGCATTGCAGTATAGTTTGAAGTCAGGTAACGTGATGCCTCCAGCTTTGTTCATTTTGCTTAGGTTTGCTTTGGCTATTTGAACTCTTTTGTAGTTCCATATAAATTTTAAAATAGTTTTTTTTTCTCTAATTCTATAAAGAATGTCATTGGTAGTTTGATAGGAATAGCATTAAATCAGTAAATTGCTTTGGGCAGTATGGCCATTGTAACAATATTTATTCTTCCATTCATGAACATGGAATGTTTTTTCATTTATTTGTGTCAGTTCTTATTTCTTTTAGCAATGTTTTGGCATTCTCGATGTAGAGATTTTTCACCTCCCTGGTTAGTGTATTCCTGGGTATTTTACTTCTACTGTGGCTATTGTGAATAAGATTGCATCTTGATTTGACTCTCAGTTTGGACACTGTTGGTATATAGAAATGCTAATCATTTTTGTGCATTGATTTTGTATCCTGAAACTTTACTGAAGTTGTTTATCACCTGAAGGAGCTATTGGGCAGATAATATGGGGTTTTCTAGTATAGAATCTTATTTTCTGCAAATAGAGATAGGTTTGACTTCCTCTCTTCTGCTTTGGATGGCTTTTACTTATTTTTATCTCTTGCCTGATTATTCTGTTTAGGGTTTCCAGTAATGTGTCCAGTATGAGTGGGAAGAGTAAGCATCCTTGTCTTGTTCTGATTCTCAAGGGAAATGCTTCCAACTTTCGCTCATTCAGCATAATGCAGGCTGTAGGTTTGTCATAGATGGCTGTTACTATTTTAAAGTATGTTTCTTCACTGCCTAGTTTGTTGAGGATTTTTCACATGAAGGGATCTTGAGTGTTATAGAAAGACTTCTCTGCATATATTGAAACGATCATGTGAATTTTGTTCCTAGTTCTGTTAATGTGATGAATCACTCTTACTGCTTTTTTTATGTTGAGCCAACCTTGCATCCCAGAAATGAAGCCTACTTGATCTTGGTGGATTCATTTTCTGATCCCCTACTGGATTTGGTTTGCTGGTGTTTTGTGGAGGATGATTCTATCTATGTTAATCAAAGGTATTGGCCTGAGGTTTTATTTTCTGTTGTTTCTCTGCCATTTCTTGGTGTCAACATGATTTGGACCTAATAGAATGACTCAGGGAGGAGTCCCTCCTTAATTTGTTTTGGAATCGTTTCAGTAGGAATGATACCAGCACTTCTTAATATACTTGGTAGAATTCGGCTGTGAATCCCTCTGGTCCTGAGCTTTTTAAAATTTTTGGTTGGTAAACTTTTTATTGCTGATTCAATTTTGGAACTTGTTATTGGTCTGTTCAGGGAGTCAGTGTCTCCCTGGTTCAATCTCAGGAGGTTGTATAGTTCCCAGAATTTATTCATCTCTGGTAGGTTTTCTAGTTTGTGTGCATAGAGGTGTTCATAATAGTTTCTAAGAGATTTTTGTATTTCTGTAGGATCAGTGGTTATGTTCCCTTTGCCATTTCTTATTGTGTTTATTTAGATCTTCTCTTTTCTTCTTTATTTGTCTAGCTAGTGGTCTGTCGATCTTATTTGTTCTTTTAAATAATCACCACCTGGATTTGTTAATCCTTTGGAAGGTTTCTATGTATCAATTTCACTCAGTTCTACTCTGATTTTAGTTATTTCTTGTCCTACTAGCTTTGGGATTGTTTTGCTATTGTTTTATAGTTCTTCTAAGTTGTTAATTGTTAGGTTGTTAATTTGAGATCATTATAACTTTTTGATGTGGACATTTAGCACTATAAGCTTTTTTTCCCCTTAACATTGCTTTATCTGTGTCCCAGAGAATCTGATATATTATACCTGTTTTCTCATTAGTTTCAAATAATTTCTTGACTAGACATTAATTTCCTTGTTTATTGAAAAATCATTCTAGAGCTTAATTTCCACAGAATTGTATGGTTTTGGAGCAACCTTCATATTACTGATTTCTATTTTTATTGTGCTGTGCTCAGAGTGTGTGGTTGGTATGATTTCAGGTTTTTTTTGAATTTGCCAAGAATTGTTTTATTGCCAATTGTCTGCTCAATTTTAGAATGTATGCTGTGTGCAGATGAGAATAATATATATTCTGTTGTTTTGGAGTGAAGAGTTCTGTAGATGTCTGTTAGGGCTATTTGGTCAAGTGCAGAATTAAGGTCTCAAATATATTTGTTTTCTACCCCAATAATCTTTCTAACGCTGTCAGTGAGGTGTTGAAGTCTCCCACTGTTATTGTGTGGTTATCCAAGTCTCTTCATAGGTGTCTAAGATCTTGTTTTATGAAACAGGGTGCTAATGTGTTGGGTAAACATATATTTTGTATAGTTAAATCTTCTTGTTGGAAGAAACCATTTACCATTATATAATGCTCTACTTTGTCTTTTTTGACCATTATTTGTTTAAAGTCCACTTTATCTGAAATTAGAATAGCAACCCTACTATTTTCTATTTTGCATTTGCTTGGTAGGTTTTTCTCTATCTCTTTGCTTTGAGCCTATGGGTGTCACTGCATGACACATGAGTCTCTTGAAGACAGAATGCAATTTGGTCTTGTTTTCTTTTCTAATTTGCCACTCTGTGCCTTTTACTTGAGTCATTTAGCCCATTTATATTCAAAGTTATTATTGATATGTATGGATTTGATCCTGTCATCATGTTAGCTGGTTATGATTCAGACATGATTTTATTGTCGCTATAGAGGGTCAATGGTCTGTATACTTAAGTATGTTTTTGTGGTGGCCAGTAATGATCTTTCATTTCCATAGTTAGCATTCACTTAAGGACCTCTTTCTTGTAAGGTGGGTCTGGTGGTAATAAATTCCCTTAGCATTTGCTTGTCTGAGAGGAATCTTATTTCTCCTTTGCTTATGAATACTAGCTTGGCTGTATATAAAAATTCTTTGTTGCAATTTCTTTTCTTTGAGAATGCTGAGTATTGTCCTCAATCTCTTCTGGCTTGTAGGGTTTCTGACCTTCTTATGAGGTCTGCTGTTAGCCTGATGGGGTTCCCTTTGTAGTTGACCTGCCTCTTCTCACTACCTGCATTTATGTTTTTTCTTTTATTTTGATTCTGGACAATCTGATGACTATGTGTCTTGGGAGTGGTTGTATTGTATAGTATCTAAACACGTTTCCTGCATTAGAATGTTGGCCCTGCTAGTGAGGTTGGGGAAATTTTCCTGGACAATATGCTCAAATATGTTTTCCAAGTTGCTTGCTTTCTCTCCCTCTCTTTCAGGGATGCCAATGAATTGTAGATTTGGTCTCTTTACATAATCCCATAATTTTCAGGTTTTGTTCAGTCTTTTTTATTCATTTTTTAGCTATGAGAGTCTTTCCTCAGCTTGGTCTGTTCTTGAGATTGTATTATGAAATTCTTATAGTCAGTTTTTCAGCTGTATCAGATCAGTTTGGTTCTTTCTGACAATAGTCATTTCATCTTTAAGCCCCTGTATTATTTTATTGTGTTTCTTAGATTCTATTGATTGGGTTTTGACTTTCTCCTGAATCTTGATAAACTTCATTCCTATCCATATTCTGAATTCTATGTCTGTCATTCCAGCCATTTCAGCCTGGTTAAAAACCATTGCAGGGAAACTAGTGCAGTCATTTGTAGGTAAGAAGACATTGTGGTTTTTTGAGTTTCCAGGCTTCTTTCATTGATTCTTTCTCATCTTTGTGGGTGGATGTTCCTTTAATCTTTGAAGTTGCTGTCCTTGGAATTTTTTTTTATCTCTTTTTTATTATTATTATTATACTTTAAGTTCTAGGGTACATGTGCATAACGTGCAGGTTTGTTACATATGTATACTTGTACTATGTTGGCATGCTGCACCCATCAACTCGTCAGCACCCATCAACTCATCATTTACATCAGGTATAACTCCCAGTGCAATCCCTGCCCCCTCCCCACCATGATAGGCCCCGGTGTGTGATGTTCCCCTTCCCGAGTCCAAGTGATCTCATTGTTCAGTTCCCACCTATGAGTGAGAACATGCGTTGTTTGGTTTTCTGTTCTTGCGATATCTTTTTGATGCATTCAGGGTTTTGATTTTTGCATAAGATGGGTTCAGGTGACTGGTTTCATTTCTGGAAGATTTTAGGGGACCAAGGTTGAACTTGGAACTCATGGGCTGTGTGCTGTTACTCTGGGTGGCTGGTAAAGAGCCCCAAGCTTTGTTCTCTGGCCCCTTAAGGTTACAAACCTGCTGTGTGAGAGGGGCTGAGGTGTTCCCAGTTCACTGGCCACAACAGTCTGATGGGGGGTGCAGGCCAACGGTCCTAATTGGGGTGGTGGTAGTGGGATCTATTCTTGCTCATATGTACCTAATGCCACAATGTGGTGGGGTGCCCATGCATCAGCTGGAGCAGGTCATTTGTGGGGGTGGGGCGGTGGCATTCCTGTGTGTTCTTGCACTAGTGTTGGTGGTGGTGCAGTGGGGTTGTGGTGCTGATGAGGGCAGAGTTACCAGTGTTTGCACTGGCAGTAGTGAGGTGGTGGGGTGCCTATGTGTTAGCAGGTGTGGGGCTATGAGGTGCACTTACCCCAGCAGCAGTGGAGTGACAGGATGTGCATGCACATGTGCACTGGCTTGGGAGGGGAGGTAAGATCGGCCCATGCCTGTGTGCTGGCAAAGCAGTGGCAGGGGAGGTCATGGACAAGTTCATGCTGACAAAGTAATGGGTGGAGGCTGCAGTAGGGGCAGGCTGCAGATGGATTTTTGTGTGTTGGCCAAGGCTGGTCTGCTGGAGCTCTCCAATGGTCATGCCTGACTTGCTGGTGAAGGAGCTCTGATGTGTGCCCCTATTAAGCACCCTGGCTAGTCATTTGAGGCTGTGCTTCAAGGAGGGATGGCCAGAGAGGCCAGAAGAGAGAGGGTAGTTAAAATCAGACTGGCCCTGTTCCCCAGGCCTGCTATGTCAAGGTCTTATAGTCACCCAAATGTCAAAGTTCCTAGAGGAGCATGGTGAGCCTTGAGGAATGGGCATCCCTGGCCATGCCGCTCTCCTGCCATTCCACACCAAACCCTCTAGGCTTTGCACAGACTGAAGTCATGTTCCTGCCACCTCTCCAAGCAGCTTTCCCTGCCATGTCAAGTGTCTTTGAGGACTGTGGAGTCTCCTGGTGCTAGAATTCCAGACATCTGTGGTAAGGGCAGGCCACTTCTCATCTGTTCAACTCACTCCTCCCCCAGGAGTCACCTGAGGCCCACAGTGAGTCCCAGTGCTTGGCAGCCCCATGCAGTGTTCCCAGCCTCTTCAGCCTAGTGTCTGATTTCTGCCTCCAACCACTCTCAATGCCTTCCCTCTAAAGTTCTGCTTGGAGTGTTCCCATCTTCCTGATGTCCCAGCCCCTGCATTGGAGATGTTTCTCTTGGCTGTATCTGGTCAGCCATCTTGACTCCCATAAAAGTTTTGTATTTATGAGTGATATCGACCTCTAAGTTTCCTTGTTCATTATGTCTTTGCCAGGTTTTAGTATTAGGTTTATGTTGGCCTTAGAAAACAATTTGACAGTGTTTATTCCATCTCTATTTTTTTTAAAGTATGTGAAAGTCTTATATTTTCCTATATGTTTTCTTCCTCACATCTTTGATACAATTCATTAGTGAAACTACTTATATCTGCATTTTTTAGGAAAGATTTTTGAGGTTAAGTTAAATTTCTTTAATTTTGAGATTAAACTAAATTTCCTTAATAGCTAGATAACTATTCATGTTTTCTTTTTTTTTCTTGTGTTAATTTATATTTTTCAAATGTATTTTTCAATATATTTTTCCATTTAATCCAAAATAATGAATTTGTTGTTCTTGGTTATTACTATGTTGTTAATATCTTTTTTATGATTATAGAATTTTGGTTGTTAACTTCTTCTTTATTGCTGATATTGATGATATGGGTTCTCTTTCTTTTTCTTATGTTATCTAGACATAAAACCAAGTTTTATGATAATTTCGAACAGCCAACTTTTAATATAGAAAGTGTTTTGCCTTTCACTGATTTCTACTTTTATTTTTTAAAATAATTTTCTTTGTTTTTTCTGCTTATCATGGGCTAATTTGCTCTTCTTTTTTGATTTCTCAATGCATATATATAGGTCATTTATTTTAGATTATTTTAGGTTTTTGTTTCTAATATATATATTTAAAGCTATACATTTTCCTGTAAGTACTGCTTTATCTGCCTTTCACAAATTTTCATATGTTGCAATTTTGTTACCACTTAATTCAATGTATAATCATGCATCACTTAACAATTGGGATACATTTTGAGAAATGCATCTTTAGGAGATTCTATCCTTGGGCAAACATCACAGAATGTACTTACACAGATCTAGATAGTATAGCCTACAACACACTTAGGCTATGTGGTATAGCCTATTGCTCCCAAGCAACAAACCAGTACATCCTGTTATTGTACTTAATACTGTAGGTACTTACAACACACTTGCAAATATTTGTGTATCTAAACATAGAAAAAGTATAGTAAAACTATGGTATTAAAATTCTATGGGAGTATCATCATATATATGGTATATTGTTGACAGAAATGTAGTTATATGTGGTACATGACTGTATTTCCAGTTTATCCAATGATTTCTTATTTGATCTATGGTATTATTAATTTGCAGGTAATTGAAGTCTCCTTGATGTTTTACTGACTTTTTATTTAATTCCAATGTTCCAATGTGTTCAGAGAATATTCATGGTGTGTGTGTGTGTGTATATATATATATTTATATATACCTTTTAAACGTCTTGAAATTTGTTTTATAGTCCAACACAAAGTCTATCTTAATGAATATACCAAGTAAACTTGCAAAAAGATGTGTATTCCAAGGTCGTTATATGAACATTTATTTATTTATTTATTATTTTATTATTATTTCTTTGAGGCAGAGTCTCGCTCTGTCACCAGACCGGAGTGCAATGTCACAATCTTGGCTCACTGCAACCTCTGCCTCCTGGGTTCAAGCAATTCTCCTGCCTCAGCCTGCTGAGTAGCTGGGACTACAGGCATGCACTACCATGCCCAGCTAATTTTTGTATTTTTAGTAGAGGCGAGTCTTCACCATGTTGGCCAGGATGGTCTCGATCTCTTCACCTTGTGATCCACCCATCTTGGCCTCCCAAAGCGTTGGGACTACAGGCATGAACCACTGCGCCCAGCCTATGCGAACATTTATTATATAAATTTGACTTGGTTAAAGACAGTTGATAGGGCTGTTCATATGTTTTATGCACTTGATAATTTTATTTTTTATATAAATATTGTCATTTTAGTCTTATTTTACTTGTTGTTTACATGGCATATATTTTTCCACCATTTCTTTGAACGTATTTTTAAATTTGTATTTGAAGTGTCTCTCTTGTAGGCAACATCTAGTTGAGTCTTAAACTTTTATTCACTCCAATAATCTATGATTTTCAATTAAAGCATTTCACATATTAACATTTAATGTAATTATTGATATTGTTAGATTTAGCCCTGCCATTTTAAACTTTGTTTTCTTTTTTTTTTTTTTTTTTATGAAAATATGGTATATTTAAACAGAAACACATAAAACAAAGTTTTTATGTATTGACTGCTTGATAAAAACGCAGACCCACAGGAACCTACCTCTGTACTTCCCCTAGGAACAATGGTTATGCACATGTACCCTACAACTTAAAGTATAATAATAATAAATAAATTTAAAAAAAAAAAAAAAAGAAAACTTAAACTTTGTTTTCTATTTGGAATTTTCATCTATTTTTATTTTCCCTTTTCTACTTTACTACCTTTCTTTGGATGACTTGAGTATTTTTATATTACACTGTAATTTATCTATTGACTTTTGGTTATATCTTTGTATTATTGTTTTAGTGGTGTGTGTGTGTGTGTGTGTGTGTATTTTTCAATACAGCACTGGTGGGGCAGACAGTTCCTTTTCATATATATACACATATGTATTTCTTAAGCATATGTACACATATGTGTATATACATCAGTATAATGTGTTTATATTTGTGTTTACATAGAGTTAATATTACATTACTTCATGTAAAATGTGAAAATATTGGCATCAAAAAGGGTAAACATCCCATTCCCCCCTCCAATATTTTATTGTATAGCTGTCATTTATAAAGTACATCTATATACATATATAATGTATATCTATATATATTTAAAACATCACCAGACAATCTTATATTATTTGATTTAAGTAGTCATATGTATTTTGAGGAACATAAAAGGAAAATAGCATTTTATATCTATTCCCATATTTATTTACCATTTCTGATGCTCTTCATTAGTTTTTGAAGTTGCCAGTTGTTTTTGCCTAATTTTCCTCCAGTTTGAAAAACTCCCTTCAGCATTTATTATAGAAAAGTCTGCTTTCATCAAATTGTCTTCATGCTTTTCTTTTTTTATAAAATATGTTTATTTTACCTTCATTTCTAAAAGGTATTTTCAGAAAAAAAGAAGTTTAATTTGACAGTTTTTTTGTTGTTTATTTGTTTAATTCTTTCAGTATATTAAGCATGTTCTTTCATTGTCTTCTGGCCTCCATTATATCTCAAATAAAACCATTCAATGTGGTTTTTTTTTTTGAAGATATTATTCTCTTATACAACATGTAAGTTGTCTCTAATTTTTAAGATATTATTATTTAGCTTTCATTTTCATCAGTTTGATTGTAATGTACCTACATATTGTTTTTTAAAAATTATCTTATGTGAGGTTAACCTAATCTACAAATTTATGCCTTTTACAAAATTGGGAAGACTTGGACAATTATTAATTAAATTATATTTTTTACCCTTATATCTTTTTCTCATGCTGAGATTCCAATTACAGTTTTAACCCTTTACCTGTTTATCCCCAAAATACTCTCTGGCGGGGCTTATGGCTGCAACATTTACCTGAAGACAATTTTGCACAAAATATCCTGTTTATATTATTACTTTCAGTGGCAAAAATTAAAAAAAAAATGCAGTTACTTTTGCACCAACCTAATATTTTTCACATTGCTCTCATATACGGACTTTGGAAACAAAAAGCATCATCCTATTTATAGCATTCTGTTTTTAGTAGTGTTGCCTTCATTTACAAAATACAGTATAATCTCAATCACTGAAAATGTCAAATCCTAGAAAATGCAGCATCATTCCCGAGCAGTTGTTGACTGAAGATTCATTTGATGAATCTGATTTTTCTGAAATAGATGATTCTGATGATTCAGATAATTTTGATGTTAGTTCTTTTTAGAAATCACTTGAAGAACAGTTTTTTACATTTTATTTTCATGTCAAAAATCAGTCAGATTTTCTTTAGCCTCAAAGAGCTTTTTTACATAAAATTAAATGAGCCCTGGCAGCAAGCTGCACCTTCTTTTCCTAGAGAGGAAAAGGGTTAAAATCTTTTGATAGTGCCCCACCAATTTTCAGTATTTTTTCTCTCTGTTCATAGTAGATAATTTCCATTGCTCTATTTTCAAATACACTACCTCTTTGTTTTTTTGACTGTCAATTTTGAGATTGGGTCATATTTTTCTTTTTATCTGTATGCTGAGTAATTTTAAATGTGATGTATATGTTCTGGGTCTTGCTATAATCCTGTGGAAAATGTTGAGGTTTTTGTTTTTGTAGGAATTAATCTTGTCACGTTAAGATTATAAATGTGGCTTAATTTTCAGTGTTCATGCCTCAGCTTAGTTATCTTAGACTTGGTTGTGTTGTTTCATGTCGGTCCACATATGTGTGGGCCATGGTCTAGGCTAAGACTTGTATGTGTTCCTATATAGTACTTTAGAGTTCCCTCTTCCTGTCCTGATCCTTCCATGATTTCCTCCCTAGTCTCCACTGCTCAGGTTCTCTTCTCTGGTTTCTCTGGGCAGAAGGCAAGCAGGTTCTTTATTAGGGCATTAGGTGTCCATGCAGCTCCCTATGGAATGGGGCCTCTTCCTGAGTCAGAGCTATGAGGGAGAATAAAAGAGAAGAAAATTCAGCCCATGCAGGATGCCTCTTGTGTTAGTCCGTTCTCACAATGCTGATAAAGACATACCCAAGACTGGGTAATTTATAAAGAAAAAGAGGTTTAATGGACTCACAGTTCTATGTGGCTGGGGAAGCCTCAAAATCATGGTGGAAAGCAAAAGGCACATCTTACATGGAGGCAGACAAGAGAGAGAATGAGAATCAAGGAAAAGGGGTTTAACCTTAAAAAACCATCAGATCACGTGAGACTCATTCACTACTATGAGAACAGTATGGTAGGAACTGCCCCCATGATCCAATTATCTCCCACCAGGTCCCTCCCACAACATGTGGGAATTATGGGAGCTATAATTAAAGATGAGATTTGAGTGGAGACGCAGCCAAACCAGATCACCTCTCCAAGGTTTATTTTTTATTCGTATTCCACCTGATTTTGACTAATATTTGAGTCCTCAGAAGTTGGAGGTTTTGTATTGTTTCATCAGAAGTTTTTAGTTGTAACGAGTGCTCCAGATGAATAGTAGGTGGATTATACCACTATAATGGAACCTGAATACCATGGTTTAATCTGTCCTGCCACTCACTAGTTTGTTATTGGGTAAATTATCTAATTTCTCTAAGCCTTGATTTTATCACTTACAAAACATGGATAACAAATCCGCCATTTATTAAAATTTAATGAAATACTGTCTATCAGTGCCCCTCAGTTTTGGGCACACAATTCTCTTGTTCTACTCCATAATTTTCAGATCTGTGAAAGGCTTTTTCCTTGTGTTAAACTAGAATTCCTACTTAGGTCCTTCAGAGAGCTGAATTGCTAAGACTCCTTCCCAATGAGGTTTACTTTTCTAAGTCAGGTCTGGTATGACCTCTACTGTATTAGAGGAAAACTTTCTGCTCTTTTTTACATGTACATACTTGATCTAGATTTTGATATCTTTGTACTGAAAATCAGCAAGAAATAAAATATTAGAGTTGGAGAGAGCTAGGGAACCCTTTAGTACAATCCTTGAAGAGAGAGCATTTGTCTCGGCCAAAGTCACAAACTGAAGAGTAGATCTAGAACTTCATCTCCACATACTACTCAAACTCCTTTGTTTTTTTTTTTTTTTTTTTTTTAAATGAGTGTTTATGTATTCATTTTGAGATGTTAAAGGGAGGAAACTACTTCCACATTTCCATTTCAGTTCTTTAAAATTGTTAAGAACTTGTTATTAAATCTTATCAAGGCCCCCAGATGTTAAATAAATGTGAAAACTCAGGGGAAAGTGTTCTGACCAATGTGCATATATAATAATTAACCGAATAATTTTTGACAGTTTGCCTAAAAATTGATCCCATTATCTATTTTGGAATGTATCAGAATCAGTTGTATATTTAACTTATTGAAATGCAGCAAACCCTGTTTTCATGGAAAGGTCATGTTCCCTTCCTAGACACTCAGAAGTGGCATTGGTAGAATAGATCTCCTTCTCATTAAAATCCTGTGCTATAGTTTTGAGTTTCTGTGATTATCAGTCTTGGACCCTGACTAAGAGTTTCTAAATGAAGATTATAATGTAGTTTTGGCTGAAGGTATAATAAACAGCTTTACGCAAACTTTCTACATCTAAGTGCCATGTCAGAGACTTGCTGAGGAGAATAATTTGTGATGAGGCTACAAGGCTTATGTTGGGGTTTTAAATTTATTTTTGTGCAAACAACGTGGGGACAGTTGTTACATCTGTACCAGCTACACAGATGTTGAAAGAGGGTTATCAATTATTACTCTGACAGAACCATCTCATTTCAAACACAGTCATGGCCAACCCAGTTCAACCACAGTTAAGGCAATAAATATTTCTGCTTTATAAATATTGTCTCCCCAAATTTTGGGCTGACAGAGGTAATATTGGATGCTATCAATGTAAGAACGTAGGTCACGTAAGATTTTACTATACATCCTAGCTCTGGCACTGATCTTATTTGTGTGTCTTTGCTTGTTATTCTTCCAGTTAGTCTGCAAGCTCCTTGAAGGTAGGAAGCATGTATTGTTCATCTTTGACACTATTCTCAGAATGTAACTTAATACCTGACACAAATCAGGCTATCAGCCGGGAGCAGTGGCACATGCCTGTAATCCTAGCACTTTAGGAGGCCAAAGCGGATGGATCAACTGAGGTCAGGAGTTTGCGAATAGCCTGACTAACATGGCGAAACCCCATGTCTACTAAATACAAAAAAATTAGCTGAGTATGATGGTGCATGCCTGTAACCCCAGTTACTTGGGGAGCTGAAACGGGAGAATCACTTGTACCTGGGAGGTGGAGGTTGCAGTGGGCTGAGATCATAGCATTGCACTCCAGCCTGGGCAACAAGAATGAAACTCCATCTCAAAGCAACAACAACAACAAAAACTAGGCTGTCATATTTTTTGAATGAATTATAAAATGACAATTAATACATAATTGTTGAATTATTCATTAAGGCTTTTTGTTGATTTACACCCAGTCTCACCTTTTAAAATGATATGGGGAAGCTTACACACTTGGATACCAGTAGAAAATAAATGTATGTTTAAGTAGGGAAAGGGGAAAATGGGTACAGAGTTCGAGCAAAGGATAAGTAGACACAAATATATAAAATACTGTCTTGTATAGTTGTTAAATATGGGCCCCTTTTTTACTACGTGTTTTCTAGATACCATAACAAAATGAAACAACAAAACTGTAGCTGACGTTATCAGTGCCCTGCCATATTGCCTAATATTTCTATGTGATCCTGACAACACTCAGCTAACTTGGGATCATCCGTGCTTAGGATTCTTTCCTCAAGAACTTAAGAAAGAAGATGGAAGTACTGAGAACTTATCACCCAGAGCAACTTCATTCAAAGACTTGTCTACTCCCCCACCACTTGGGAATGACCATTCTAAGGCACATGTTTCCCATCATTTCCCAGAGTTTCTCAGTGGGATTGAGGCTTCGTGGCTCACACTGGTAGTGTTTTTCATCTATCTTTCATGGATTGCATCACCTCTCCACTTCTTTGCCAGTGTTCATGGCCCTTCCAAAATAAACAACTTTTACTTTAATCCTTGTCTCAGTATGTGCTCCTCGGAAGAGCCAAACTAAGATAGATATATAAATCAAAACGAGATTCCAAATATAATAAGTATAAAATAAATCATATTGGCAGGAAGAAATTTATTCTGAAAAAAAGTTTTTTCATGGGTACACAGAGTGGGGCACTGGATAGTTTGTAAAACATCTTTAATGACATTGATCAGGCAGCGTCTCCATCTCCTATGATCATAATGACTTTCGAGTCCTAAAAGAACCTGAGGAAGGAAAAAGAACATTTAGTCCAGCTGCGGAAAGTGGAAATCAAAGCTCACATCTCTTTATTCTGGAGTCTTTATAATAAAGGTTAGGATTCAGATTATTCTATTACTGGTCACTTGACTATCATTGCATTTTCAACCCAATCATGACTTTCTTTTGTCACTTTACTCATTACGAGGCTGCTATTCGTTAGCAACTTTGTTATAGTTTTGGCTGACAAGCTGTTCACTTTTCAACTCTCTCCATACATTTGGTGTCACACATTTTTCTTATAAATTTACCTTTTAAAATAAAATTGTCATGCATGGTTCCTGTAGAGATGAGCAGGCTTTCCTTTGTTTTCTCCTGGGGAAGAAAAGAAATGATAAAAGAAAGGATGATGTGCCGACACATCAAATCCTTAAGCCAGACACTTCATTACTATAGCTGGAAGTTTTTGATCATGAGTCTGATGGACAGTGCTCGTCCATGTGTCTTTGCTGCCCTGGGACACCACTACTTGTCACTGTCTCCTGAGTATTTCCTATACAAATCTGTCAAGTACCTATGCTTCACTTTTTTTCTACTCCTCTTTCCTTTCCCATTTCCTAATTATTCAATAAAAATAGAAAAGCAACACTCCATGAAAATGAGAGTTAACAAAGGATTAAATGAAGTGAGAGATTCAGGCCATGCTTAGAAATCTGAAAATAAGCAGATTGTACCATAGTTGGTCTAGTTATTTTAGTTTCTTTGACAGCTCGTTCAGCACACAGTAGTCTATCTGTGATTAATTGTTTGGCTATCACTTGCTAATATGGCAAGATTTTAAAAAGTCAACTATAAAGGTGCAGATTAGTCATGTCATATAGACTTAGCAAAAATTTGGGTTTATAGACTCAAGATAAAATATTTTGCTGAATAATTAAGTGTTGACTAATCGGTGCAAACCACCAGTGTGGAAAATTCAGCTATTCTCAAAAACTACCACCCTCTCTCCTCCCTTCTCCCCAGCAATCCTCCTTTTTATGTGTCTGAATATGAGCTATCCAAATATGTACTATTCAAATGTGTGCTATCTGAATACATGCTATCTTTGGTAGGAACCAAAGCTGTCAGTTTGTTTATATATGGTAGACACTATAGCTAAATGTTAATGGAAAAAAACCAGCAACTGCCTCTATCTAATTTAGGTAAGGCACTATTATTCTGGTTCTTAGAAGAGTAGATTAAAAGAATGTAGGTCCCTGTTGGTGAGGTCAATGCAGTACCAGAGAGTAGGACTATTACTGAGAATTTTATTAATAATAAACATTCACTGAAAACGCATTTAGTGCTAAACTATTTCCTAAGTCCCTTTATGCCATTTCTTGTTTAATTCTCACAATAATTCTGTGGTAAAAATCATAATTACACTGCTTTTACAAATGAGAGACGAGGCAGATAAATAAAATCTTTTAGATATTATTAGGCATTCTCTGTGCTAGGCATTCAAAGAATGCCTAATAATATCTGATTGGTGAAACTTAGTTCTGATTTTCGGAAAAACTTGTATTGTTAAATCACTTCATTTTAGAGAAGAAGAAATAAAGAGGTAATTCATTTGTAAATATAAATAAGTATTATTTATTGAGCACCACATGGCAGGCAGCAGTCCAGCTCCTTGCTAGTGACAGCAACCCCTGCCCTCACAGAGGTTGATGGGTTGTCTTCTCTATCTGGCAGAACAGAACAACCTCATTGACAAGCAAGAGACTTCAGTCTGTGACTTTCAGAGCCTTCCCCAGAATCAAAATGATATTTCAAAGAGATTAAAAACTGAAGGGAACATATAATATTCCCTCAAAGCTGAGACTTCAGATTTAATGAAGGCTGTATCAGAAAGATATGACTCAGATATCAAATTACATTTATTTAGTCCAGCACAGCTTAATAAATCACAGCCACATTTAATAAATATTTATCTTGTTTTAATCATCATTTAGTGTGTTTCAGTGGTCTCATCTCTCTAAATAGTTCACTTCAATATTTATTTGATATGATTTCCATTTCTGCAGTAATCTCTACATCTTTATTTTATTTTTATCACTCAAATTCCCTTTGCTCACTTCTGTGAGATTTAATTAAGCTTCTTTTTTTTCCTGAGTTTTAAATATACATTTCTACATTTTTACAATTAAATCATTAATGAGTAACATAATTTTGGTATGGATGTCCTATGGGGCAAAAACAAATTGCAGACATGGCACTAATGATTGCTAGATTAGGAAGTTCATCTTAGGTAAAGTCATTTTGTGAGAATTATGCCTCCCAATAATGAAACAAATTATATAAAGTTATAATATAGAAAAATTACAATCAATAATATTATTTTCTATTTTGTATTTGATACAGTTCCTAGGTTTTAATTAGTAAATGACAAATGAAAATACTAAACAATTTGAAAAACTCATCATCCTATAGGTCAAGGTAGACTATATTAAGATTTAAGCTCTCACATTTTCTTGAAGTCCAATCTGTTTAAGAGCTTTATTGTTATTACTATTTTTATAATAAGATGTATTGGGTTTTCATTATTTGTAGAACACTGAATTTGTATTAGGAGTACCTAGAAGATGAGTAGCTGCTGAGAAGTGAAACCAGATTGTTGTACATCACCACGTTTGCATTAGCTGAAAAAGCTCCTTGAGGACAATCTTGAATCAATTTTATATCTTCCAGGGCCAAGTGTATTATATGAAGGTATTAATAAATATTTTTCAAATGAGCAATGAATGAATAATGAATTATTTAGTCAACGAGTACAACAGAGAATCCTGGCCACCTTTAATAACTCTTTTCTAAACTTCCCTAGATTTATAATTACAAGTTCGAAATATGAGATTTATTTGTTACTTGAATTTTTTGGTGTGGAGAAAAGTAGTCAGTGATTTTGAGGATACTTGCTCATTATTACAGCCCACAAAATAGCCATTCCCTTCCCAGAGGCAATACCTGAGAATATGTGACAAACTACTATTCATGTATTTAAACATTGTTCAAGGTTCTGTTGATACTATAGTAAACAAACCAAAACGATTCTTCCCTTAAAGAGTTTATGGTGTTTTACATAAAAGTCAAATAGTAAAAGCTGTTATAAATAAAAATAAGGCAGGATAAGAGACATAGAAAGGGAAGAGGTAGCACCTCTAAAATAAGATGTTCAGGGAAGGGCTTCTTGATGTTATTTAAATGGAGACCTGAAGAAAGTGAAGAAGCAGGCCATTCAAGATACCTGGAGGAAGAGTTTTCAGGAACAGAAAATAGTGAGTAAAAATGCTTTGAGGCAGAAGGCAAAGAGTACCAAAGAGGCTAGTGTGTCTGAAAGAGAGTAAGTCAAAGAAAATTAATAGAGTAGGTCTAAGAGTAGCATGAGCTAGATAATGTAAGACTTTGTCTGAAATTGGAAGCCAGTGGGTAGTTTTAAGCAGAGTGGCAAGACCTGACATATATTTAAAGAATTATGTATTTGTTGAGTGGAGAATAGACTCTCTGCTAGAGAATTCAGGATGAAAGGATAAAGTCTAGTTGAGATCATTGCAATTGTTCAGACAAAATAAGATAATGGCTTAGATCATGTTTATAGGCATTTAGTTGTAAGAATTCATCAGTTTTTTACATATTTTGAGGGAAAAGACAACATGGTGTGTGCATGGGTTGCATGTAGGGTATAAGAGAAAGAGACGAGTCTAGAATCACATTGTGGTTTTTCACATGAGCAACTAGCATAATGGAAATGTTATTTACTGAGATGGGAAAAGCCAGAGAAGAATCTGGTTCAGCAGTGGTAGGTGTTGAAATTCAGAATTCTCTGTTACTTTTGAAATGCCTGTTGGCCTCTCATGTAAAGATGTTAATTAGGCAGCTATAGGATTCTGGATAAAGAAAGAGGTGTTGTGTGGAGATACAAATTTAGAATTCATTAGCATAAAGGTGGCATTTAAGAGACTGGAAGAGATTACCTGGGAATTAAGTACAGATAGAGGAGAGAAGTGGTATAACACTGGACTCTAAATTATGGAGTTATAAAATTCACAAATAGAATGATAAAATTTAGTTGATATGAAACAATTAGAATTATAACAAAACAACACTAGAAAAATGAAATATAGACTTTGTATTTTGAAAACCAAGTTACAATCAATCTGGTAACATATTTTTCTTCAAAGGTAAGGCATGGGAATTAGCTGCCATATTTTAAGGTCTCACCCAGCCAATTAGTCTATTAATCTTCCTTTAAACTTCTACCTATACAGGCTCCTTTCAAATTTTTTCCCTGCATTTCAGTCCCAAGTATTGCTAAGATGAGCTAAAATCACACCTCTTCTTGAGATTGTGCAACCATGGATACCACTAAGTCCAAAATCAGATATAAGATAGACCTTTATCATGCAGCCTATCATTGATGGTTTGAGAAATATGGCTCGTGGCTGTTCATACTAAAATTGATGAGGTGGAGCCTTGATTGCTGGTGGGGTCAAGAAGCCCATCTTCATAGCATCTTCTTCCTGCTAAAGTAGTGAATGCATTCCTTTAAGTGTCTGAAAGGAGAAATAAGTCCCTGACTTTTCTCTTTTGTTCTTATAGAAAGGGAGACATTGTGAAAATCACATATAGACCAAATAATTGATTTGAAGTATTTCCTGGTTTTACTAAGAAAGAACATGTAAAAATAAGCTAATGCAGTTGAATTCAACATAGGGAAGACTGTCTTGACAGTAAGAATTGATACCATGCCGAAATATGTTATATATGTTATTTTCTAAAAATGTTAAGCAATTGAAGAAGTAGTGGGGCTCCATTTTTTTCTACTGGACTTTCAAAAGCACAAGTAATTCCAGTTTAGAAGTGTTGTAAGTGTAATTTGGATTAGAGTAGTGACCATTCTGAATTAATATCTTCAAAGTTCTTATATAGTACATTTTAAAAAAATTTTGTTTCCTTAGACAGACTAACTTCATTTACCTTCAATGTGGCATAGTATTTCTCCTTTTTTCATTGTATTTTCCAGAATACTGAGCAAACAATAAAGATAGGTCTTGTGTAAAGAATAAGAAGGAAACAACAACAACAACAGAATAAACCAAGTTAAACAAATAGATCTTCTTTCATGTTAGGAAAATCAAACAGCTATCTGTTTATCATAGCAAGTGGAGAGGATACAGATCTCTGTGGGTAATTACCTGCTCCCTTGTCTTCTATATCTAGATACAGTCAGCTCTAGTCATTTTTTTGTCTGTTACAGTGCAAAAGGAAAATTTTAAGGTTACAATTTCTAAGGTAGTTGGGGTACAAACTGCAAAAGCTACAGATTAAAATGTTGGAAGCATGCTCAGAAGCAGACAGAATGTAGTAGGATATTTTACCATACATCAGTGATGAAATAACAGTGTTGCTCTATTTGAATCTAAATCATAAAAGTGTAGCTAATCAAACAAAAATCTGTATTATGAAGAAAGTATTTCATTACTTGAGACAAATGCCAATGACTACATAAGACTTATCTACCAGGATTTCAGATATTGTGAGTCCACCTCAAAATCATGAGATTTTATTACAAAAGAAACACACACTAAGGCAGATTTTCATTTCTCCTCACCCTGGTTCTTTATGGCTACGTTTGTTAAACAATGAGAGCTATTTTAATCCTGTGGTTCTTTCTACATTTTTGCATCTCTAAGAAAGTTTTTCTTCTCCATTACTTACTTCATCCATATTCCCCTTATTTACAAAGAACAAATAATAAGGGTTTACCATGTTTGTGGTACCTCATTCTCATTTTAGTTTACATAGTATGTCATCCTACTCTTGGATTGTCAAGACCAACATCACAGAATATGCAAAATGTATCAAGGGATTATAGGCTTGTCCTGTGATGAATCGTTGACATTAACTGACACAACAGAACTACCTTTATCTCCTCCAAATATTCTGGGCATAAAGTAAAGCCACTAAAAATCTTAGTAACAGATTGGCTTTCTAGCCTGATCTATCCCCATTTCATAATCTTTAAATTACACAATTGGAAGCAGCAGAGCCTCTTGGCATCATCGAAGAGTCTCGATGGAGAGACTTACTAGTTGTTCAATATCATGGGTAGAAAGAGTTTATCACCAAAATGTTTCACTACAGTTTTGTCTACCTTTTCGATTTCCTATCAATGTACTATCTATCTTTTTATCTATCCAACCATCTCTCTTTCTCTATCTGTATATACTTACTGACCTAGCTACCTATCATCTATCTATCCTGTGTCATATATAGATATGTTTGAGAGCTCAGAAAATTTGGCCTGACTTTTGGGGCAGGATCTATAGAGGTAGGGCAACTGAATTCCTGCAGATTCTACCTTAGGATCCCATGCGTTTGAGTGTGCTTGTGTCTCATATATATATATATATATATATATACACACACACACACATACACACACACCGTAGCTTTTCTTCAGCATCTTTACTCAATGCAAGGTTCAAGAGTTCCAATATGAAAAGAATTTCACACAACTCTGTGGTGTAAGGCTCTTGGAAGTCATCAAGAGCTTGGACAGTTTATAAGTGACACTACCATTAATAGCAGAGCTTGCATCCTATATTCACCTCCCCTCCCCGATCTTCAATCAATCATAATCCTTTCCCTCTACTCCAGCTTAAATCTAAAAGTTCTTTCTCTATTAGGAGAAACATAAATCAAATATAAATGACTATAAAGTGCAGAAGCATTTTTAGAAAAGGGAACAATGAAGGACAAGTACAAGTAGAGTTGAAAAGTTATCAAGTTTTGCTTATTTTTTCTATGTTTAATATTTTAAATCTTATGTGCAAGAGCAAGATGAAAAAGCAAATTTTATATCATTAATACATTGAAATGTATTTATCAAGAGTTATAGAATACACTGCCTATCAAAATAGAGTATTTTGCAAAGAATTTGATAGTTCTTTTTGTAAGGTAGTTGAAAAAGTCATGTAATAAGCTAAGGTTAATGGGGTAATATTATATTTTTATGATTTCCATCAGTATGTGAAGGATATAATCACAGGAAGACATAATGACTTTTTAGTATTAAAAATAGTATTTTCATTGTGGTTTTAATTTGCATTTCTCTGATGGCCAGTGATGATGAGCATTTTTTCATGTGTCTGTTGGCTGTATGAATGTCTTCTTTTGAGAAATGTCTGTTCATATCCTTTGCCCACTTTTTGATCGGGTTGTTTGGTTTTTTCTTGTAAATTTGTTTGAGTTCTTTGTAGGTTCTGGATAGTAGCCCTTTGTCAGATGAGTAGATTGCAAAAATTTACTCCCATTCTGTAGGTTGCCTGTTCACTCTGATGATAATTTCTTTTGCTGTGCAGAAGCTCTTTAGTTTAATTAGATCCCATTTGTCGATTCTGGCTTTTGTTGCCATTGCTTTTGGTGTTTTAGACATGAAGTCCTTGCCCATGCCTATGTCCTGAATGGTATTACCTAGGTTTTCTTCTATGGTTTTTATGGTATTAGGTCTAACATTTAAGTCTCTAATCCATCTTGAATTAATTTTCGTATAAGGAGTAAGGAAAGTATCCAATTTCAGCTTTCTACTTATGGCTAGCCAATTTTCCCAGCACCATTTATTAAATAGGAAATCCTTTCCCCATTTCTTGTTTTTGTCAGGTTTGTCAAAGATCAGATGGCTGTAGATGTGTGGTATTATTTCTGAAGACTCTGTTCTGTTCCATTGGTCTATATCTCTGTTTTGGTACCAGTACCATGCTGTTTTGGTTACTGTAGCCTTGTAGCATAGTTTGAAGTCAGGTAGCATGATGCCTCCTGCTTTGTTCTTTTGACTTAGGATTGTCTTGGTAATGCGGGCTCTTTTTGGTTCCATATGAACTTTAAAGCAGTTTTTTCCAATTCTGTGAAGAAACTCGTTGGTAGCTTGATAGGGATGGCATTGAATCTATAAATTACCTTGGGCAGTATGGCCATTTTCACAATATTGATTCTTCCTATCCATGAGCATGCTATGTTCTTCCATTTGTTTGTGTCCTCTTTTATTTCACTGAGCAGTGGTTTGTAGTTCTCCTTGAAGAGGTCCTTTACATCCCTTGTAAGTTGGATTCCTAGATATTTTCTTCTCTTTGAAGCAATTGTGAATGGAAGTTCATTCATGATTTGGCTCTCTGTTTGTCTGTTAGTGGTGTATAAGAATGCTTGTGATTTTTGTACATTAATATTGTATCCTGAGACTTTCCTGAAGTTTCTTATCAGCTTAAGGAGATTTTGGGCTGAGACAATGGGGTTTTCTAAATATATAATCATGTCATCTGCAAACAGAGACAATTTGACTTCTTCTTTTCCTAACTGAATACCCTTGATTTCTTTCTCTTGCCTGATTGCCCTAGCCAGAACTTCCAACACTATGTTGAATAGGAGTGGTGAGAGAGGGCATCCCTGTCTTGTGCCAGTTTTCAAAGGGAATTTTTCCAGTTTTTGCCCATTCAGTATGATATTGGCTGTGGGTTTGTCATAAATAGCGCTTATTATTTTGAGATACATTCCATCAATACTGAATTTATTGAGCGTTTTTAGCATGAAGGGCTGTGGAATTTTGTCAAAGGCCTTTTCTGCATCTATTGAGATAATCATGTGGTTTTTGTCTTTGGTTCTGTTTATATGCTGGATTACGTTTATTGATTTGTGTATGTTGAACCAGCCTTGCATCCCAGGGATGAAGCCCACTTGATCATGGTGAATAATTTTTGATGTGCTACTGGATCCAATTTGCCAGTATTTTATTGAGGATTTTTCCATTGATGTTCATCAGGGATACTGGTCTAAAATTCTCTTTTTTTGTTGTGTCTCTGCCAGGCTTTGGTATCAGGATGATGTTTGCCTCATAAAATGAGTTAGGGAGGATTCCCTCTTTTTCTATTGATTAGAATAGTTTCAGAAGGAATGGTACCAGCTCCTCCTTGTACCTATGGTAGAATTCAGCTGTGAATCCATCTAGTCCTGGGCTTTTTTTCGTTGGTAGGCTATTAATTATTGCCTCAATTTCAGAGCCTGTTATTGGTCTATTCAGGAATTCAGCTTCTTCCTGGTTTAGTCTTGGGAGATTGTAAGTGTCCAGGAAATTATCCATTTCTTCTAGATTTTCTAGTTTATTTGCATAGAAGTGTTTATAGTATTCTCTGATGGTAGTTTGTATTTCTGTGGGGTTGGTGGTGATATCCCCTTCATCATTTTTTATTGCATCTCTTTGATTCTTCTCTCTTTTCTTCTTTATTAGTCTTGCTAGCATTCTATCAATTTTGTTGATCTTTTCAAAAAACCAACTCCTGGATTCATTGATTTTTTGGAGGGTTTTTTGTGTCTCTATCTCCTTCAGTTCTGCTCTGATCTTAGTTATTTCTTGCCTTCTGGTAGCTTTTGAATGCGTTTGCTCTTGCTTCTCTAGTTCTTTTAATTGTGATGTTAGAGTGTCAATTTTAGATCTTTCCAGCTTTCTCATGTGGGCATTTAGTGCTATAAATTTCCCTCTACACACTGCTTTAAATGTGTCCCAGAGATTCTGGTATGTTGTATCTTTGTTCTCATTGGTTTCAAAGAACATCTTTATTTCTGCCTTCATTTCATTATGTACCCAGTAGTCATTCAGGAGCAGGTTATTCAGTTTCCATGTAGTTGAGTGGTTTTGATTGAGTTTCTTAGTCCTGAGTTCTAGTTTGATTGCACTGTGGTCTGAGAGACTGTTTGTTATAATTTCTGTTCTTGGCCAGGCGTGGTGGCTCAAGCCTGTAATCCCAGCACTTTGGGAGGCCAAGACGGACGGATCACGAGGTCGGGAGATCGAGACCATCCTGGCTAACTCGGTGAAACCCTGTCTCTACTAAAAATACAAAAAATTAGCCGGGCGTGGTGGCAGGCACCTGTAGTCCCAGCTACTCGGGAGGCTGAGGCAGGAGAATGGCATGAACCTGGGCAACGGAGCTTGCAGTGAGCCGAGATCGCGCCACTGCGGTCCAGCCTGGGAGACAGAGCGAGACTCTGTCTCAAAAAAAAAAAAAAAAAAATCTGTTCTTGTACATTTGCTGAGGAGTGCTTTACTTCCAATTATGTGGTCAATTTTGGAATAAGTGTGATGTAGTGCTGAGAAGAATGTATATTCTGTTGATTTGGGGTGGAGAGTTCTGTAGATGTCTATTAGGTCTGCTTGCTGCAGAGATGAGTTCAATTCCTGGATATCCTTGTTAACTTTCTGTCTCGTTGATCTGTCTAATGTTGACAGTGGGGTGTTGAAGTCTCCCATTATTATTGTTTGGGAGTCTAAGTCTCTTTGTAAGTCTCTAAGGACTTGCTTTATGAATCTGGGTGCTCCTGTATTGGGTGCATATATATTTAGGATAATTAACTCTTCCTGTTGAATTGATCCCTTTACCATTATGTAATGGCCTTCTTTGTCTCTTTTGATCTTTGATGGGTTAAAGTCTGTTTTATCAGAGACTAGGATTGCAACCCCCGCTTTTTTTTGTTTTTCACTTGCTTGGTAGATCTTCCTCCATCCCTTTATTTTGAGCCTATGTGTGTCTCTGCATGTGAGATGGGTCTCCTGAATACAGCAAACCGATGGGTCTTGACTCTTTATCCAGTTTGCCAGTCTATGTCTTTTAATTGGACCATTTAGTCCATTTACATTTAAAGTTACTATTGTTATGTGTGAACTTGATCCTGCCATTATGATATTAACTGGTTATTTTGCTCGTTAGTTGATGCAGTTTCTTCCTAGTCTCAATGGTCTTTACATTTTAGCATGTTTTTGCAATGGCTGGTACTGGTTGTTCCTTTCCATGTTTAGTGCTTCCTTCAGGGTCTCTTGTAAGGCAGGCCTGGTGATGGCAAAATCTCTAAGCATTTGCTTATCTGTAAAGGATTTTATTTCTCCTTCACTTATGAAACTTACTTTGACTGGATATGAAATTCTGGGTTTAAAATTCTTTTCTTTAAGAATATTGAATATTGGCCCACACTCTCTTCTGGCTTGTAGAGTTTCTGCTGAGAGATCTGCTGATAGTCTGATGGGCTTCCCTTTGTGTGTAACCCGACCTTTCTCTCTGGCTGCCCTTAAGATTTTTTCCTTCATTTCAACTTTGGTGAATCTGACAATTATGTGTCTTGGAGTTGCTCTTCTCGTGGAGTATCTTTGTGGCGTTCTCTGTATTTCCTGGATTTGAATGTTGGCCTGCCCTACTAGGTTGAGGAAGTTCTCCTGGATGATATCCTGCAGAGTGTTTTCCAACTTGGTTCCATTTTCCCCCTCACTTTCAGGCACCCCAGTCAGACGTAGATTTGGTCTCACACCACTTAGAATGGCAATCATTAAAAAGTCAGGAAACAACAGGTGCTGTAGAGGATGTGGAGAAATAGGAACACTTTTGCACTGTTGGTGGGATTGTAAACTAGTTCAACCATTATGGAAAACAGTATGGCGATTCCTCAAGGATCTAGAACTAGAAGTACCATATGACCCAGCCATCCCATTATTAGGTATATACCCAAAGGATTATAAATCATGCTGCTATAAAGACACATGCACATGTATGTTTATTGCGGCACTATTCACAATAGCAAAGACTTGGAATCAAATCAAATGTCCATCAGTGACAGACTGGATTAAGAAAATGTGGCACATATACACCATGGAATACTGTGCAGCCATAAAAAAGGATGAGTCTGTGTCCTTTGTAGGGACATGGATGCAGTTGGAAAGCATCATTCTCAGCAAACTATCGCAAGAACAGAAAACTAAACACCGCATGTTCTCACTCACAGGTGGGAAGTGAACAATGAGATCACTTGGACTCGGGAAGGGGAACATTACACACCGGGGCCTATCATGGGGAGGGGGGAGGGGGAGGGATTGCATTGGGAGTTATACCTGATGTAAATGACAAGTTGATGGGTGCTGACGAGTTGATGGGTGCAGCACACCAATATGGCACAAGTATACATATGTAACAAACCTGCACGTTATGCACATGTACCCGAGAACTTAAAGTATAATAATAATAATAAAATAGTATTTTCATTACCTTGTACCAAACAGAAAGTTTTCTGATCCTAGATTAAGAAACAATTGTAACCAATTTGTTATTGACTAATGTCGCATTGTAGCCAAGGTTGAAATGTCTTCAGAATTGCCCAACAGAGTACATGACGTATAGCTGATCTTTTGGTCATAACTATGGAATGACTGGTTTCTATAAAATGAGAGACTCCCTCCCTAGCTCACAAATTGTGCTAGTATAGGACATGCCCCTGGTTTCTTATGGGCAGTGGAGCAAGGTCTTTCATATAACATCACATAGACATTCTGCTTCAATTCTTCTGGGTTACTGGGAGGTACTTGTGGCACAAGTGGAGCATCTAATCTTTCATAAAAAGAAAAGAAAATTTGAGGAAACTATGCAGAGAGACCTCTGGATAAGGTGCCTTAGTTTCCCTTTACTAAGCACACTTCCAACTCTGGAGTTCTATGATAATGTTCATTCTGTACATCCATTAAGGATACAAGAGTTTCCGTCTACCAGATTTTAAGTTTTAAATTTACTTTTCTTGTTTATTTTTTAATGAATAGTTAACAAAACAACCTACTGTTATTTGTAACTAGCCTTTGGCCTCAGATAGTATTTGATGAATAGGAAAACATACTATGTCAGAAATGCAGTAAGTGTGTTGAACTTTATGAACTAATTGTGTCATTAATTCTTGAGGGTTAAGAAACAGCAAGTAGTTCAAATATATTTAGGAAATAGTGTTTTTGATTGGTTTTTTTTGTTAAGGCTTTTTCAGAGTTAGCCACAATTTCATGACCATGTATTACTTAAAGTGCTTTCTTTCAGATGAGCTGTTCAGTTAAATACCATAACACATTTATTTTTATAAAATAAATGCATCTGAACTATCTGAATTATTTATTATGTTAAAAAGTAGTGAATTCTTTTTCTTGGTCCCTTTTTATGAAGAAAATTAAATAATGTGTAACCTGATGTAAATGACGAGTTGATGGGTGCAGCAGACCAACATGGCACAAGTATACATATGTAACAAACCTGCACGTTATGCACATGTACCCTACAACTTAAAGTATAATAATAATAAATAAATTAAAAAAAAAAAAAAGAAAGTCTTATCCACTATTATTATTTGCTTATGAGAGGGAAAGGGAAATTAAAACTTATGGGCCAAATCTGTCTGGCCACCTGATTTTGTAAATAAAGTTATTTTTGAACACAGCCATGTTGATTCATGTACATATCATCCATGGCTACTTGTGTGATCCCACAGGAGAGTAGAGTAGTTGGAACTTTACTACAAATTTAAAAATATTTACTATCTGAACCTTTACAAAAAAGGTTCCTGGCCTCTGGCTTATGCTATGATTCAATGAGAAGGTAACCTTTGTGTATTTCCCACTATTTTCTACTCTGATATCCTGGTCAGAAGATGTTATTCTTGATACTTCATAAACAGGAATCTGAAATCCTAATCAAATTTTCAAATGGCATGACATATGTAGAAAGGTATTTTCCTTGAAGCCAACATTATTATGCAAAGGCAGCTTGTACATTTCTAAAAAAAATGATTAATGTGTATTTTGTCCTCATTTCCATGAGGATATATTATTTATTTGTGGTTATTTCTTTCTCCCCTCTTCCATTCTTGTCATAGCACTTAAACAAGTTTGTGTGTGTGTGTGTGTGTGTACAGTCTATAAGATGAAAAAACATTTTTCTTCATTAATTTTTCATGCATTGGCCTCTTAACTTATCCTGGAAACTATCTCTATTTTTATTCTATAGCAGGATACTTTAATAGGACATCATTCAAGATTTTCACTGCTATTACTATGTGTTATCATCTTCTATTTTACTCCTTTTTTCAATTCACAGCCACTTTCTTTTTCCATTCCACACTTGTTCTTCCCCATTGTAGTGATGTGTTCCCTTTGCATACTTAATTCCTCTTGAGTAAAAGAGATAAAACATACCAATGCAGGTCTGTGAGCAAATCGTCCTGTAGTTCTCTTAGACTTCAGAGACATTTTTCTCTTAACTGGTCTCTGACGCTTTGACTTTTATTAACTGTTTTTAACAAACTTTCTCTATTTAAAAGAGTCCTAAAAACAAAGTATAATATTGGCCACCACCATAATATTTACCACTGTTAATATCAAGCCAGTTCCAACACGATCTATCACTGAATAATCTGACACTAACAATAAGCTTAAGAAATCTAATATATGGCAGATGAGGTAGCAAAATCTACAGCAGTAATTAAAAAGAAACACTTAGAAATGTCTCAAATAGAGGATTATAAGCTTTTTAAGGGCAAGAAGCTTATATTTAAATTCTTTTGGATTCTCCACAAAGTTCACAGTTTAACAAGAATGAAATAAGTGCTAAAAGCTGACTAATGTGGTGTGGACATCCTGTAGGAAGTTACGTCTTTCTCAGTAGCTGCATAACAGAAGTTAAAAGTGTTATTTTGAGTCCTTTGTCACTGCTGTTGACTACTCACTCATCCTCTTTTCCAACACTGTGGTTACCTTGCACGTTTCATTGTAAGACAAAGTAAATTCATCATTGGATTTTCTGATCTTTAATGACACACACTTAGAGAAATTGAGCAATCTTAAATTTATCTTCTTATAGAAGAGTATACCATTACGGGTAAAATCAATGTGGAGCAAAACAAATATAACATGAAGAATGAGTGTATGTAATACTTTTGAAATCCTAATAAAGATGTGCCAAAAAATAGAAAGAAACATTTCCATTTGGTCACAGTCAGATAACATATTTCATTACACTGTCATATGAGTCATATAACATTCATTTCACAGATATCTACAGTCAGAATCACTTGGGCAATATGAGAAGTAGATTGAGTATTTGTATGTAACAGTTTTAACCACCCCATGAAAGCATTCATTTTAAGGTATCTGCTGTCATAGTTTTTAATTCTACAACAGAGGAATAGACACAGATTTTTGTTCTTTGGAGTGTCTCCCACTCAATTCACCTACAACTCTCAACCAAATACTTAATGACTACTGTGTGTCAGATACTGTCTTAGGCACAATTGGAGATTACAAAGATTCATTCATTTATTCAATAAAGGTTTATTAAGTATCTCTTGTGTAATTTCCAAGCGTTAAATATGAGAAATGAAAATCCCTACTCTCAAATAACTTGTAATCCAGTTGAAGAAATAAGACAAATGCATTTGAGTAAGAAGTGTGGTAAAAGGTAGTATGTGAAAAATACTGTCCAAATTTTACAATCAGTAAATTTCAGCAACAACGAAAAAACTGAAATAGAAATTACTGTAGCTGTAGGAATCTGAGGCAGTCCGGGAGGAGAGGGCACCTGAACTATTTTAGTTAATACCTAATAATAATAACAAATAAATTCACGGTGTAGAGGGGAGAGACTGTAAGACAACAAAAAGATGCTGAAAATGGAGTTGGGTGAAGCAAGTGACTAAGAACTGCCATTTTATCTGTGTTATATGCATTTAAATTTGTGGCAAGTGTGATGAAAGGTAGGCAAAATGAGGCAGGAGAACCCATAGATAAGAAAAATAATTATACAACTATAGTAGGAAATTTATTACTTGAAAAAAAAATTTTGGAAAAAAATAAATTCACTCTTCTAATTTTAAAAAGCTTTTTGGTATAATCTTTGGAACTCTATGAAGTACTTGTTTAATTTTATATCACCAAATATGTGTATGTGTGTGTGTGTGTGTGTATGTATATACACACAAAATTTTATGTATTTAAAATTTTAAACTTAATGAATTTGAATGTATGCTTAAATTTTTTTAAATTGTTGCAATTTTAGAGATAATAAATTTGCAGTTTTTCTATTAAGTGAGTTTCAAGAAAATAAAGTATTTGTTTTCTGTAAATGTATTTAGTTAGCTAATGTCTAAGGTCCATTCTATATTATAATGGTGGTTACTTGATTATCAATTTAAATAAGTGATGATTGCAAATATATGGGTCTTTTCGTTTATTACAGAATTGTTAGGCTTCATTAAGTAGCTTCTGTATGAGCCTTGATTGTTTTCCATATGTTAGTTCTTCAATAAAAATGGTGCTGTTCTAGTTGAACTTTCTCTACAACTTTACAGTTCCAATGAATCTCTTTTTGGAGACATATCCCTCTTTGCCCTATCTTAAACACAATCAGTTCACTTACAGTATATAAATATTTTTTAGGGTCTCACTCTGTTGCCCAGGCTAGCGTGCAGTGGTATGATCATAGCTCACTGCAGCCTTGATCTCCGAGGCTCAGACTGTCCTTCTGACTCAGCCTCCTGAGTTGCTGGGACTACAAGCCCCACGTCACCATGCCCAGCTATTTTTTTTCTTTTTCAGTAGAGATGAGGTCTTACTATATTGCCCAGTTGGGTCTGAACCTGAGCCACCATACTCAGCCCATTTGCAGCATATTTTATATGCTGCATAACACATGAAATAATGTGTTCAATGCATAACACATGAAATAATGTTAGTCTAGAGTACCCAGGTTTTAACTGCACAGAAATTAAGATAGACCTTTTTTTTTTTTTCCCCCCCCTGGGATCTTGCTCTAGGTGATGGCTTCCTTCTGCACTTGACTCTTTCCCCTGTTTTGGTTGACTCCTAGTTGTTTTTGGTATGTGTTAGGCCGTTCTTGCATTTCTATAAAGAAATACCCAAGACTGGGTAATTTATAAGAAAAAAAATTTGATTGGCTCATAGTTTTGCAGGCCATGAAGAAAGCATGGCACTGGCATCTGCTTCTGGGGAGGTCTTAGGAAGCTTTTTCTCATGTCCTATGGTGAAGCAAGAGCAGGCATTTCACATGGCAAAACAGAAGCAAGGGAGGGGAGCAGGGAGGAGGTGCCACATACTTTTAAACAACCAGGTAATGTGAAAGCTCACTCACTCCAGTGAGGACAGCACCAAGCCATGAAGGATCTGCCTCCATGATCCAAACACCCCCCACCAGGCCCCACCTCCAATGCTAGGAATTACATCTTAACATGAGACTTGGAGGGAACATCCAAACTGTATCACAGGAGGTTTTAGAAATGCTTAGAAACCTTCCTTGCTTGATTATGGACACACTCTGCCCTGATTCAATGTCCCTTTCTTCCCATTCATGCTACCATATCTGGCTTCAGGGGCTCATTGATCCCCCTACATATCCTAAACAGTGTATGGAAAAATAAAGTTTTCCTAGCATTTAACTAAAATAAGATTAAATTTTACTTGATATTTTAAGTTTAAATAAAAACAAAATATAACAGCAGTGAGTGTATTTTAAAAAACAAAGATTTCAAAACTGACTCATTAGCTAAAATTGGACTTACCTTGGCTTGGTTCAGGAAGCTGCTAATTTCCCTCACCTCAAATATAAGACAATTCCATGTAGAGGAATGCACACTTAACTGAAACACTCAAACAGCTACCCAAAGCCTCATTGGTTTAATAAAGATTTTGATCTTCAGGTTCTCTCATAACCTATTTTGTATTTTTATTTAGAGGCAGAGATCCCAGAGTCATTCTCTTCATTCCAGGTTAGGTTGAAGTTTGTGCTGTTTGCCTGGCCTTGACCTTTTTGATCTTTATTTCTTGAACACCAAAATATCTGCTCCCTTGTGCTTCTCTATACTTGGAAACTCGACCTAATTTCCTATCTCATTGTGCCTTTTTTCCATCTGATTTACCTTCCAAAATGCATACCAACCTGCAGATGGGACTGGTCCTGCTCTCTGGGGTGGCCCTTTGTCCATAAAAGCCCTATGAACTTCCTGGCGGATTAACTTCCTTTCTTGGGGGCAAGGCCCCCTCACATCATCTTTCTATATTTCTTGCACCCTCTCCATTATTAAGTTTCTACTTAATACATGAATTTGACTTATTTACTCCTAAGAACTGAATACTAAAGGAAAGATGCAGAACAAGTGTGTGGTGCCTGCCTTTAAGGTGCTTATACCTAATTGGAGGGGTTACTATAAATTGCATCACTGGTTTTTCTGGTCACCATGCTTTTGTGTTCTATCAGAACAGTGTCTATATCCTCGTTTATTTGCAAAGCACAAATGATTAACTTTTTTGTGTGTGCAGTTAGTCATTAGGTGTTTCTTGGCTCTGATTACTAGATTACTTCTCCTGGTTTTCTTTGCTGAATCTACACTTAATTATCTCCAGTGGTATGATGGCACAGCACCCTATTACTATAGGTGTATAATATCAAAATTATTTTAAACCCAGACTCTAGGTCCTAGGGAAATAATGAATGTCAAATGTTTTTATGAGAAGAAGAGAAAGGTCATGAAAAGGAGATTCATGGAATAACCATTCAAACTTTAATATGCTTGTATGTTAAAGTAACTATTGGCTACTTTTGCAGAGGGAGAGGGAAAATGCCATAATATGTGATTGAACCCATAAAATGGCTTTGTTATTCCTGAAAGTTTTTGAACATTGTTTTCTTTCTACAATAGTCAAATTTTCACTTATGGCCCATGAAAGCATCCTTAGAAATATGAGGAGTTTGTCTGTTTGCTCTGATGATAGTTTCTTTTGCTGTGCCCTTTAGTTTAATTAGATCCCATTTGTCAGTTTTAGCTTTTGTTGCAATTGCTTTTGGTGATCTCATCATAAAATATTTGCCCACGCCTATGTCCTGAATGGTATTCCCTATGTTTTCTTCTAGGGTTTTTATGGTTTTGAGTTTTACATTTAAGTCTTTAATCTATCTTGAGTTAATTTTTATGTAAGCTAAGAAAAGGGTCCAGTTTCAGTTTTCCCAGCATCATTTATTAAACAGGGAATCCTTTCCCCATTGCTTGTTTTTGTTGATGATCAGATGGTTGTAGATGTGTGGTGTTATTTCTGGAAGAAAATTTTCACAATCTACCCACCTGACAAAGGTCTAATATACAGAATTTACAAGGAACTTAAACAAATTTACAAGAAAAAAACCACCCCATTGAAAAGTGGGCAAAGGATATGGGCACTTCTCAAAAGAAGACATTTATGCAGCCAACGAACATGAAAAAAAGCTCATCATCACTGATCATTAGAGAAATCTAAATCAAAACCACAATGAGATACCATCTCAGGCCAGTCAGAATGGTGATTCATAAAAGTCACGAAACAGCAGATGCTGGCAAGATTGTGGAGAAATAAGAAGGCTTTTACATTGTTGGTGGGAATGTGAATTAGTTCAACCATTGTGGAAGACAGTATGGCGATTCCTCCAGGATCTAGAACCAGAAATACCATTTGACCCAACAATCCCATTACCGGGCATATATCCAAAGGAATATAAATTATTCCGTTACAAAGATACATGCATATGTATGTTTATTGCAGCACTATTCACAATAGCAAAGACATGGAACCAACCCAAATGTCCATCAATGATAGACTGGATAGAGAAAATGTGGTACATATACACCATGGAAAACTATGCAGCCACAAAAAGGAATGAGATCATGTCCTTTGCAGGGACATGGATGAAAGCTGGAAGCCATCATCCTTAGCACAGGAACAGAAAACCAAACACTGCATGTTCTCACTCATAAGTAAGAGCTGAACAGTGATACCACATGGAGACAGGGAGGGAACAACACACACCGGGGCCTGTTGGTGGGGGTTGGAGGCGAGGGCAGGGGGAGCATCAGGACAGATAGCTAATGCATGCAGGGCTTAAAACCTAGGTGACAGGTTGATAGGTGCAGCAAACCACCATGGCACATGTATACCTATATAAAAAAACCTGTAGGTTCTGCACATGTATCCCAGAACTTAAAGTAAAATAATTAATTAATTAATAATTAGAAATATGACAAGTTTTATTTTTGATTTGTCATTTCTGACCCAGAGGTTGATAGTCATTTGTTCTGTTCTTTCAAGGGTCACTTTTATTTTCTATCAAATATTATCTTATAATCTCAATATTACATTTTCATTCCACACCTGTGTTAAGAGAACATAAGGTGCCAACACACCTTTTATGCAAATGATATAAAAATGTACAGAATGTTTGGTTTGTTTTTATTTTCAAATGTTGACTCACATGCTCCCTGCTTCAAATAGTAAGCACATGCAAATGTGTGAAAAGTACTGTTCTTTAACCTTAGCATCCTGACTCCAGCAGGCATCTTCCTTCTTTCAGGAGGTAGAGGCCACTGGTATCTCTTTCTGTTTAATAATAAGTGACCTCAAGGTGGCAGTCTTTCCGAGTACAGTATTACTCTCACATTTTGGCACCTATATTTTGAAGATTTGGTGACTATTTAGTAATATTAAGGAAACAACACAAATATTTTCTCTTGTAGTCCTTTTGGACATCATATTGAATTTCACAGAAGGTCTTAGCATACAGATATTTTAGCACCAACTTTTTAGTACTATTCATGGTTTGTTAATTGGATTTAAGATTTTGTAGCCAAGTCCCCTCCTCCCTTTTCTTGCTCATAACTAATGTTTCTTTATGTTCAATGTGTTTTAAAGGCCTATTTTTTGTTCCAATGCCTAAAAAATAAATCTTAGTTAGCTTACCCACAGAATATACAATAATGGATGGTTGTTAAAAACATAGTTTTGGAGGACAGATACATATGTTGGCCACATATCTTAGAAAGAACAACAGTGATTTTTCAATCATATCTGTACCTCTGTCAAGTTAGCTATCTATTCAGTTCCATCTTTAATAGCACCAATCCACAGGTTTATTGGTTACATTTAATGAGACTGTCCTTGTAAAACACTTAGTACAGGGCCTGGTAGCTGCTATATGCTCAATACCTCATAGCTATACTTATTAATCACAGCCAGCATCATATTCCAAAAACATGCTCCTCACAGCCCTTCTGTACTACCTAAAATATCCTCTTCATAGTAATTTTAGGATTGAGGTACTAACTCTAGCTAGAATGACATTTAACAGGAAAACAACATCACCCACTTAGTGCGGTCTGATTTGTTAAATTAGCTGATTTTACCTCAATTTCATATATAACTACAACAAAACAGAAAAGATAGACTGAAAAAAAGATGAAGTTGAAGGACATAGAAAGTCCAGAACTTGAAGTGAGGATTCATGTGTGTGAGAACGGGACTTGGGAGCAGTACAGCAATTAAATTCTGGAAGCCCAGCAAGACCAGGGTGCCTGGAGTGCAGATTTACATGTTTCTTCCTATTTTCTACTCCCTCTGTGTCTCCTGAAGTTGAAATATTATTGTCTTATTCAAAATATTCTCATATGAAACATAGGACATCTGATGTTTCTAAATTATAGTAAAATTTACTCAGTGTATCAGCAATAATAATCACTTTGAATTTTAATAAAACACATGAACATATATGATTATGTTAACTTTAATAGTTATTGTTTTTATGTTATAGCTGACAAAATAAAGTTTAGAGAATTGCCTTCTAAGTTCCCAGGAATAAGTAGTATGCTTTGGAAAACATAGACCCTAAAATAAGAAAGACTTAAACCTAATTCTGGCTTAGCCACATGCTTGCAATACAACCCAGTAATATTGAAACTGAGTCTCAGCAGCCTCTTACTGTGAAAAGTTGACAGCGTGGTTTTTCCCTTGCAGGGTTTTTATGAAACCACATCTATGAAAATCCAAGTTTGCATATGAAAAGATGTAGCACAGTGCATGACATGTTATGCCTATTTAATTAATGCCAATTTTTGTCTGCATGATGTTATGTTCCATATTCTTCTTGATTATTGCATGGAAAGATGGACCATTATTGAATCCTTTGTACTTCCAAGTTGAGAAAAGAGCTGACCCTCTTATATCCCTCTTATATCCTCATCTAGATCCTGGACTGTCTTCCTACTTTCTTTTGTCATCCATCCATCTACTCTCTTACTTACTCATTCATGCATTTTGACATTTATTGAAGTGCATTACATTCTGCTTTCTTTAGCATTTTCTTTTTTCAGTCAAAATATTTGACACTTTATGAGAAGATTCTGATTCCCAAAGTCTTGGGACTTCCAATCACTACCACAACATTTGACTGCTACTACACATTTTCTTGGTGGTCCTTCTTGGAAATACTGGAAGAAACAGACAAACCATCAATGGATATTTTCTACTTCCTACACTTATTAAGAAAGATAACCCAGTTAGAGGTGGGTATGTAATAGAGAAGGCATGTTAGACTACAATAGCAGACATCCAGTTTTTAGTAGTTTAATGTTATAGCCATTTACTCATGCCTGAGTAGGTACTCAGGTCAGCAGAAAAATTCTACCCCAAGTGGTCATTAAGCGATGCCAGTTTCTTCTATCTTGTTTCATCATCTTATAGAGCCATATGATAATAATCTCTAGCCAGAGAAAGAATAAAAAGCAATTATGGATGATATATACCTCACTTTAGAGTAACCTTGGTCTGGGAGCTATACACTCATATATGCTCATACCCATTGTCAAGACACAGTCATACAGACACACTTCATTAGTTATAAGGGGAGGTGTTGAGCCAGAAACCTACTTCTGGAGGAGAAAGCATAACAGGATGCAGTGGACAGTGAGAGATCTCTGCCACAGTGTATTAAAGAGAAACTATTTCAATTGTATGTTTGTTTATTCTAAAACACTAACTTGCTATTCTATTGATACATTGACTAGTATCATTTGCTAAAGAATCCCTCAAGGAATAGTAATTTAAATTCTGCCTCTTCCCATATGCAAAACACGTTATTTGGGAGTGTGGGTGGCATTAGTTGTAGAGGGGGGGGTAATCCTTCTTGGTCTAATTTTAAATAACAGACCCAATTTAGTGCAGCACCAGCAAAGTATTCAATTAAAATCACATTATTAAAATAAAAATTAATGTTCTGTTGCTGAACTGCTTGGCTGAGTGCACCAATTAAAAGTTTTCTTATCTTCCCGACCCCCTCTCCAATCTCTTTGGGAAAAAGAAGAGGCATAAACACAAATGCACACACAACTTTCTGACTAAGCAAACTGAGGTTGAAGATAAACTTTGTTCCTCAAACACTGTAATTGTGCAATTACCTGTGGTGTTTAAGACATCTGTAACGTGGCAAATAAAATTAAAAAACATACAATGCAAATACTTTACTAAAATGAGTATAGTGTCTACTTTCTTGTACTTAAAAATCTAGTTTTTAAAACTATATTAACCTTACTTTTCTTCCTTTCTCTTCTTGTCTTCTTAGGATAATTAGAGAAGTCGCCAGAAATAGTTGGAAATGGTGGGGGCTGGGAAGTCAGGGTAACACTGTGGAAAATCCTTAATTTAGACTGTGGTCTGTAATTTTAAATTCAGTTTTTGTTCTCCTTCAAGTAGCCAATAGACCAAGATAGATATCATCCTAGAACCCAGATGTCTTAAACAAGTTTTGGACCCTAGATGCACTGGATAGGTCTTGTATACCCTCTCTGGCTACTATCGAGTATCTTCCAAACACATGTCATTTTTCCTCACTTTTCAAAATGTTTTTCATTCTTTGTTTGTAAGACATTTCTTGTCCAGAGTCCCTTGATATCACTTAAATGTAAATGTGCTATACCTGTCCCCTTTTGCCCCTTGAGAGCCCTGCCACAGTGGGTATGCTTTAGCATTCATCCACCTCCAGGCAATTTCTTTCTTGTCAAGATCTCTTTGTGAATATAAGCAATACTGGGTCCTGTGAAGCAACATGCTCTCCAGCTTGATGCAACTGCCATTTTCCTTCTTCCTTCAGCCATTTGATTTTTTAGGCAGTTAGCTTTTCTATTGTAATGGAAAAATCTGCAAACTTATTTGTAAAGCTTTGAATTCATTTGAACATTGATTGTACCTTCACTATTTTTCCAACACTCTGTGTGACACTGAAAATACACTGATCACAGCAACTACTATCAAATTGGAAAGTGGCTTTCATACTTTTGTGCATTTGCACATCTGATTATGTTTTGTAAACTACACTAAAGTCAAATCTTTGTTCTTTTAAAATAACTCATCCTCCAAAAACTTTGTGGACAGAATGCTAATAATTGCTTGAAGTGTTTTTAAAATGTCACAAGTCGAGTTATCACTAATCTCAGTTTTAACATTGATCCCTTTGATATCTCTGTGTGATGGGGCAACAAGAAGTGAGAAGGTAAATATTTAAAATGTACAAAAATGCCAGAAACTGGCATCTCTCAGTATTGGCCTTTTGCCACTTTGGGTTTTAGGAAAAAAGCAGGAAATGTTGTCTGGAAAGATCCAAAAATATTATTCATAAACATAGGTGTATTCACATCTTGTGTACATACCAAACACATACACACCTGAATATGAGGACACCTGCATACAAAGACACAAGACATAGTCACACACTCCAAGTAAAAAGCAAGTGGAGGAAATAAAACTAAGTGGAGGAAGACACTGTATCTTGTCTTGTAATCTTGAGGCCATATTCTGAAGCTGCTTTATTTTTCCAACATTTTGAAATTGTGCAGAGACCTCCTGGATAGTGGTTTTAATCAAGACCACATCCTGAAAAACATAGTCCCTCATTCTAGGAAATGTATGCATTTGTTGCAGAAGTATGGCAAGATTGAGAGCCATGAAGATGTGCCTAAGATTATGACTTGAAATGCCTGCAGGACAAGCTAATTGAGAGAAAGAGTTCCTGGTCTCCAGAAACTCTATCCGAGGATAATTCTTCATCTCATGTGAAGACACACTGTCTGTCATCTTCACAAAAGGAACATGCTTCTGATCCCAATGAGTCTCAGTTCATATTTTCCTGTATCTGTTTCTTCATGTGCTTACCAACAGGAAATTTGTTAATGCCTGAAGGCAGTTCATGAAGTTCCTGCCTGGTCATTTCAAGGAGCAACATTCTTTGTTACAAGAAGCTACAAAGCCACCAGAGGACAGAAATATTTTCTGATCATTTTCTCCACCATCTGAGACACCTCTTAGTTCCTAACAAGCTCACCTGTCCCTAATCAACTTTATCCAACCTGTGGTTTCTTTATTTGGTCTTTTGTAGACAGATAAACAATGCCTTTCTCAGGAGGTGGCTCAGTTTTTTAACTCAAAATTAATCAAATTACCTTAAATGAATGCCCTTTATGCTCTCTTCTTGGTGAAATTTAAAAAGAAAAACTTCATACAGCACTTTAAAAAAATTATTATTTATTATTAATTAATTAATTAATTAATTTTATTATTTTTTGAGATGGAGTCTCACTCTGTTGTCCAGGCTGGAGTGCAATGGTGCGATCTTAGCTCACTGCAACCTCTGCCTCCTGGGTTCAAACGATTCTCCCGCCTCAGCCTCCCGAGTATCTGGGATTATAGGCACGCACCACGCCTGGCTAATTTTGTATTTTTAGTAGAGTCGGGGTTTCTCCGTGTTGGTCAGGTTGGTCTCGAACTCCCAACCTCAGGTGATCCGCTGTCGCCGCCTCCCAAAATGCTGGGATTACAGGCGTGAGCCACCACGCCTGGCCAAGGCTTTATTTTTATATGTGATTTCTATTAGAGTGTGGTTAAACAATAATTGATTGGAAAAATAAAAAAGTCTGTGTGAACAGATTGGTTTCCCAGTGGGAATGAACTCCGAATATCAGGGAGAGAAATGACCTAGAATCTTGAAAAGCTGAAACATTCCCAGGAGGACGCAGCCTCTCAGGCTTTGCATAGCTTCTCATCCCTGAGAAGTGCAGTGCATTGAAATAGGTCAGCATGTGGAGAGATATTAAAGCGATGTTATCTGCCCTCTGGATCATGTTATTAAGTGCTTTATTTTCCCCTAGAAATCAAGGAAAGGAAGACCTCATTAAAGCAAATCAGGCCCAAATTTACAAGCATGTTTTGACTCTCTTGCAATGCATTCAGCCTTGAACTCAGGTTTAGATTACGAGGATAACAGAAACGGGCAAAGGGAAATCCGAATGCACCCTCCATCTTCTATTTGGTAATAATTTTCCTATACCTCAGATATCTATGTCTTCACTGTTCATAATACTTGGGTAAGTGTTGCTTGGAATACATTAAAACTTGAGTTCCAAGAACTACTTTCAAGCATCTTACAGTCAGGAAAGAGCAAGAAGAAGTACTAATAATGTCTACATTTAAGTTGAAGAAATAGGCAAATTATAGTCATGTACGTATCTGATTCAGCCTATGACCTCAGGCACTGTACACGAACTATCTCATTTAAGTCTGACAAAAATCTAGTGAGATTATTATATGCTCGATTCCATGTTACAGATGAAGCGGCTAGAGTTAAGTAATGAGTCTGAGGTCACACGGTTTCGGTCCCCAGTCTCTCCAAACTTGATGGACTTTGTATGTAACTGCCAGAGAAACCTTAAATACTTCTTTGATTAGAATTTAAATCCCTACTGATTTGTTCCAATGGTCCCCATTGCTGACATAATAAAACAAAATTCTGCGATGGATTTGAGACTCTAGAGTCTGGGCTATACTTTGCTGCCCTCTCAGCTTCTACTCTCACAGGAACCAGCTGATTTTCTCTTTTCCTCTTGTTATGTATCCACATAACATATACTTTCCAATACCTTAGCCTTTTCTCCCACCTTAAGAACTCCTTAATGTCTCCCACTTCATGAACTTCATAGTTTATGGGTGATGAGAATCTAACCCTTCCCCGCTACAGGTAAGAAAGGCCAGTCATCCTGGCTGGGTCTCTGCCATGGCACTTGGTATTTGCTTGGGCTATACCTGGTTGTCTTTCTCCTCTGAATACTGTACTTGTACCAGTTGTCTATAATTATCAGCTTCTGCTGTTTTCCCAAGCTGACTGCCTATATTTGTCTGTAAGGGTTGCTCTAAATATAAAAGCACCACAAATTGAGTGAATTAAACAACAGAAATGTATTATTTTCCAGTTCTGGATGTTAGAAGTCAGATCTAGGTGTCAGCAGGGTTAGTTTCCTCTGAACGTTGTGAAGAAGAATTTGTTCTATTCCTCTCTCCTAATTTCTGGTGGTTTTCTAGCAATCTTTGCTCTTCCTGGGCTCTTAGAAGCATCACCTTGATCACTGCCTTCATCTTCACATGAAGTGAATTTGTCCAAATTTCCCCTTTTTATAAGGACATTAGTTATACTGGATTAGAGTTCACCCTAATGACCTCATCTTTATTTAACTAATCACGTCTACAATGCTGCCCCTTCTCCCAAAAAAGTTCACATCTGAGGTACTGGAAATTAGGGCTTCTGGATACCAAATTTGGAGGGACATATTTTAACCCATAATACTGCCCCAATATTTACCCCGTGCTCTATTTATGGCCCTCTCTGATTTCCTTAGCCACCACTGAATCCTACATTCTTATACCTTTGTTACTTTATGTAGTATCCCTTGACCTCTGAATGATAGCAGGAATTTGGGAAATGAAAGCAGTTATTACAGATCCTAGGGTAAGTCAAGTCTGAGAGTCCCAACAAGTCATTGCACCACGGAGTAGGTTCCAGCAGGGAGCAGAGAAAGAGAGTTGTAGTCACAATCATTTGGAAAGGAGTACTTTGCAAAATTCGACTTCTTTTTGGTTTGCCTTTTGATTATGAACTTGATACATTGGACACTATGGCTATGTCTACAAAGGCCCAGCCTAATCATATAGAACGAAGTATGGCTGAATAGTGGAGTTGAAACCCAGAAAAATGGTGTTAAGTCCTTCCAAATGTCATTAAGACAATATTTTGGGTCAAAACAGATGAATAAATGTTTCCTTCCTGGATCTGGAACAAAGGAGCAAAATATAGCTTATCAGTGTCTCTTTGAGTAACCATGCAATTCTACAAACACATTACTTTACCCACATAACCCATTACAGGGCATTCACAATAACATTATGGCTTTATCATGGCTACAAATTTGGCTTGTTAAATCAATGAGGTATTTTTAGTTTTGGCAGATGTTACTGTGACTGTGTTTAAGAATCACTGTGTCCTTTTACATTCAAACCATTTTTAAAGGTTAAGAAAAGAAAAAACAATTTTCCCACCAAGACTTAGAAAACATATTAAAAGATTGTATTGTGGCTTCTAACTAAGTTATACAAATTTGCTGTGATCCCTTTTCCAAAAGAAAAAATTCCTTCAATATTACTATTAATTACAAAGGAGGGAGAACCTTTTAAAATGCCAAAGAAATGAAAAATAGAGAAGGGAATGAGACCTTTTTCTGCAGATAAGTATATCAAGATCAGAAGCAAGAAGTCAAAAGTTTGCAGGTAATTGGTAGAGAACAAGGACTAGCTATACTTTAACTACTTTTAAAATTCTAACCTTTTCTATTTTATATCCAGGCTCCATCATTGGCTATATAACTGTGGAAAATCCTTAAACTTCCAGAATAGCTTACTCAAGCCTATTCCTGACTCACCTGTAGGCAGTCACTAAAATTATTGGTAAAATATAAAGAAGGAACTAACTTGTGAATATAATACAGAAAGCTAACACTATATTTTCAGATAACCAATATCCTGGATTCAGACTCCATCAACACCATTTATCCCACAAACATCAATTGTTTTATTCAGAGTTACCCAACTCTTTATTCAATTTAGTTGAATTTGGTCTACAATACAGTTCGGGAGATTTTGTCATTTGCTGTTAGAGATTTAAGGTGTTACCATGACAGGGACATGAGAAGTTGGCAACACAGGCAGAAAAAGGTAGTGGCTTTTAAGGCTTTTGTCAAAAGAAACCAGGCTAATAATATTGAAAAATAATGGTTCTATGAACAGGATTAGGAGAAACAAATGTGTAGCATAAGTAGAGAAGGCCACGATGGGAAAATGATGAAGAACAGAAGGAATTTCCATAGGGCAATAGAGGGGAGAAGTCTCAGAGGAATGCAAAATGAGATAAGAAGGGGCTTTATTGCTCTAAGTTTGAAACATGTTTTATATGTTCAATTAATAATGAAAAGACTGGAAGACTATAATGGTTCTGTATAATTGCAGAAAAGTAAATAAGTGATCCCTTTTTTGTTTCCACATGAGTACATTGTGCTATATTTCTCTTAAGCAGCAAGGGGCTTGTTTAAAATTCTGTATTTGGAATCTTCTTGTAGAATGCAGATGGACTCTTCAGCAGTCATTTAAAACTTTTCAATCACAAGAGAAAAGGAAGAAAATAAGGAGGAATTCTGAATTGGTAAAATGCTAAGAGGGAGATGAATACAAGGAGATAAATATTATCCACTGGCATCTTTCAGTCAGGGAAAAAGTCATGCCCTTTCAACAGTTTTCCATAACTTTTTTGTAACTAATATCCACTATTTCAAAATAATTCTTACCAATTATTAAAGGTTGTTTTGGACAGGTTTTTTCTTTTTTTAATCAAAATTTATTTATTATGTTATATTTTGTGCTCAGAACTCAATAAATCAAATTCTTTCACCTCTATTTCCTTTTATTCTCATCTGTGAAATCTAGATAATAATACTAACTAGCTCTTAGAGTAGTGTATATAAAAATGAATTGTTACCTTAAAGAAACTTCAAGCATGAAAAAAACTCCTTGAGAAATATCTATTATTTCTGATAATAAAATAATCACTTCTTATATAAATTAAATTAGCCAAAAATATTACCACTTTATTCTGAATTGAATAAAAGTGGGAGTATGTGTGTGTGTGTGCGCACTCACACATTTGTATTTTGATGTTTTGGGGGAATGCTGTGAAGATACTTTAAATTTGTGGTTTAAAAATTTCATGCAATATCTTATTAAAATTATTTTATGACCATTATTTTCTGCATAATTGAAAGGCTATTTTAGAATGTGGTTTATATCAAAGCTAGTTTGAAAACACCCCTATAGGAGTATGATACTAATAGAAGTGTAAGGTAAAGATACATATATGTACATAAACATACACACACTCTCATACACACATGTACATCAAATACTATCTAGTAGAATACTCCACTACTAAAAAAGTATTTTTTACATTTAAATGTGTTTTGCTCTCTATCTCTATCTATATCTATACACGTAACTATATATTATATATGTATAACTTAATCAAAGTGGAGAGATTGACCTTTTTTGAATGGTAAAATAACTTTGAGATAGAACTTTATATTTCGACCTTCTCAAGACAAGAACTAGATATTACTCATCCTGCGTATTCCCTGGCTCATATGTATTTATGAATGAATGAATTAATGAATGAATAAATAAATAAATAATTCAGTAAATCAATAAGTGAATACATGAATAGGAGAATGAAAGGCAAAACATTAAACGTCGAAAACCACAAAAGGAACAGAGCAGTGACCACAGCTGTCATTCCTTTCTCACCAGTTGTTTTCCTTTTGCTTGTCAGATAGGGAGATCCTGGGGAGATGTATTTTTAGAATGCTAAGAAACTACTAAGCAAGAAACACCATATCTGTTAAAAGATGGTAGTGGTAGTTGGCAGCCTTGAGAGAAGCTTGGTGTACTTTAATACCTTGAATCGGAAGGCCACTGAAAAACAAATCTAAACACACATTCAGAGACCAAATTTAAACGTGGCAAAAGGACTTATTGACGAATAATGATTACACTTGCAATTATTTCTTTTTAATGTGTCCTATGCTATGAGCTTTAAGACAGCAGGAAAACTCTTCACCACTCTATCCTTGGCACCGAGCCCACACCTTGCAAATACTATTTGTGCTTTAAAAAGATTTTGCTGATGAATCTATTACTGAATTAATGATATTGAAAAGAGGTGTTAAGAATGAAGCAAAATTAGTTATGGGTAGAGGCTGATAGAGAAAATAACTGATAGAATTAAACTAAAAATTGCATAGAAAGGAAGGAAAGACATTGCATGGATATGAAGAAAGGATGAGAAGAAGGGATTACAGACTCTTACAGAAAGTGAACAGCATGGGAGACAGGAAGGGGTATTTGTTTAAAGGTTCGGTAATACTGTATGTGAGTTTATTTTCTCTAATGAAAAAATGTTTAAGCAATTTGGGAGCAAAATGAAATTTAAAAAATTACAACAAAAGCAAGTTATATATTATGTTTCTCTGCACATCTCATAAAAGAGCAATTTACTCTTGCATGTTCTCTAAATGTTTATAAGAGAGAATGGTTTATGGGCATATTGACTTTTTAGATTTCCTTCCCATCTCTGACTCTTGACTAATTATCTTAAAAACAAAAGTTTCTACACTTGGAAAACTAAAAAGGTCTTTCTATGGCTGGCGCTTTTTGATTTGAAGATAGGGGTTCTGGGTTGATTACTCTGTCTCAGAATTAAAATAATTGAAAAAGCCATTACAAAGGCAATTAGATTTCAAATAAAGACAAGTTACACCTCAGTTTCTTCAAAATCCAATAAACCTGTTAGTCTCTTGGCTTAACTCACCAAAAATTAGTCAGTGGAGGCACCATAGAACATCTGATGATGGCAGGCATCATATTAGGGCCAAAGAAAATAGGGCTGTCTCCTTCTATGATGAACAATTTCTCTCCCATGTTTATAGCTTTATAGAAATGGATATTATTATCCTTATTATATACAATAAGAATAAAAACAAGTAAAGATATAGGGCTTAAATTAAATACTGCACTGATGTCCTTGTTTAGCAAATTAGGACATTAAAGAGAAATACAGAACTGGGGTTCAGGAAACTACTCAAGGGACAGAAAACTGAGGGCTCCTGACTCCTTACATAGCACTTTTTTGCTCCACGATGTACATTTTAAAAATATAGTTGATTGTTCATTGCAGCACTATTCACAATAGCAAAGACTTGGAATCAACCCAAATGTCCATCAGTGACAGACTGGATTAAGAAAATGTGGCACATATACACCATGGAATACTATGCAGCCATAAAAAAGGATGAGTTTGTGTCCTTTGTAGGGACATGGATGCAGCTGGAAACCATCATTCTTAGGAAACTATCACAAGAACAGAAAACCAAACACCGCATGTTCTCACTCATAGGTGGGAACTGAACAATGAGATCACTTGGACTCGGGAAGGGGGACATCACACACCGGGGCCTATTATGGGGAGGGGGGAAGGAGGAGGGATTGCATAGGATTTATACGTGATGTAAATGACGAGTTGATGGGTGCAGCACAGCAACATGGCACAAGTATACATATGTAACAAACGTGCACGTTATGCACATGTACCCTAGAACTTAAAGTATAATAATAAAAAAAAAGAAAAAATATATATAGTTGATTATGTTGATGATAAAGGGAAGGATATGGTTGAAGTCTGAATTCTTGAATAGCCTAGAAAAGGCTATTTATTGGATATTCTAGTTTTACGAAAGCAAAGTCTGGTTCATCACTGTATTTACAGTTGTTTGCACAGAATCTGGCACTTGGTAGGTGCTTAATATATATTTATTTTTAATTGAGGTTCAATTTACATAAAATAACATGCACAGATTTTAAGTATTCTGTTTGATATTTTAGCAATTTTATGTATGCATGTAGCCATATACAGAATACAAATACTCAGTATATGAGTCCTTTGTCAGATATCTGTGTTAGGAAAAATTTTTCCAATCTGTGGCATGCCTATTCTTTTTCTTAGTGATGTCATCTACACTACCCCAGAAAATTTCTTCATGCCCCTTTTCTGTCAATTTTCCTTTCATTCTGCCCACTTACAGAGTTGACCACTTTCTGATTTCTTTCTTTCTTTTTACTTAACTTTTATTTTTGGTTTGGGAATACATATGAAGGTTTGTTACATAGGTAAACACATATCACAGGGATTTGTTGTACATATTATTTCATCAACCAGGTATCAAGGACAGTACCTAATAGTTATCTTTCCTGGTCCTCTCTACCTTCCTACCCTCCCCCTTCAAGTAGACACCAGTGTCTGTTGTTTCCTTCTTTGTGTCCATAAGTTCTTGCCATTTATTTCCCACTTATAAATGAGAACATGCAGTATTTGGTTTACAGTTCCTGCGATAGTTTGCTAAGGATGATAGCCTCCATCTCCATCCAAGTTCCAACAAAAGACATGATCTTGTTCTTTTATATGGCTGCATAGCATTCCATGGTATATATGTATCACATTTTCTTTCTCCAGTGAAATTGGATGGACATTTAGGTTGATTTCATGATTTTGCTATTGTGAATAGGGCTGCAGCAAACATTTGAATGCATATGTCTTTATGGTAGAATAACTTATATTTGTCAGAGTATATACCCAGTAATGGGATTACTGGATTGAATGGTAGTTCTGCTTTTAGGTCTTTGAAGAATTGCCATACTGCTTTCCACAATTATTGAACTAATTTAAACTCCCACCAGCAATGTATAAGTGTTCCTGTTTCTCGGCAACTTCACCAGCATCTGTTATTTTTTTGCCCTTTTTTTTTTTTTTTTTTTTTTTGAGACAGAGTCTAGGTCTTTTGCCCAGGCTGGAGTGCAATGTCATGATCTCGGCTCACTTCAACCTCCACCTCCGGGCTCAAGCAATTCTCCTGCCTCAGCCTCCCAAGTAGCTGAGATTACAGGTGCCTGCCACCACGCCCAGCTAATTTTTGTATTTTTGGTAGAGACAGGGTTTCACTGTGTTGGCGAGGCTGGTCTCAAACTCCTGACCTCGTGATCCACCCACCTCGGCCTCTCGAAGTTCTGGGATTACAGGTGTGAGCCACTGCACCCAGTCTATTTTTTGACTTTTAAACAGCCGTTCTGACTGATGTGAGATGGTGTCACATTGTGGTTTTGATTTGCATTTCTCTAATGATCAGTGACATTGAGCTTTTTTTCATATGCTTATTGGCCACATGTATATCTTATTTTGAGAACTGTCTGATCATGTTCATTGCCCATTTTTTAATGGGGTGATTTGTTTTTCTCTTGTAAATTTGTGTAAGTTCCTTATAGAGCTGGATATTAGAACTTTATGAGGTGCATTGCTTGCAAAAATTTTCTCTCACTCTGTAGGTCGTCTGTTAACTCTGTTGATAATTTCTTTTACTTGGCAAAAGCTCTTCGGTTTAATTAGATCACACTTGTCATTTTTTGCTTTTGTTGTGCTTGCTTTTGATGTCTTGTCATGAGATCTTTGCCCACTCCTATGTCCAGAATGGTATTGCCTAGGTTGTCTTCCACAGTTCTTACAATTTTGCGTTTTAAATTTAAGTATTTAATCCCTTTCGAGTTGATTTTTATACATAAGGAAGGGATCCAGTTTCAATCTTCTACGTATGGCTAGCCAGTTATCCTAGTACATTTATCTAATTATACCTAGATAAATGGTATCCTGGTACCATTTATTGAGTAGGGAATCTTATCCCCATTGCTTGTTTTTTCAGTTTTGTCAAAGATCAGATGGTCATAGATGTGTGGCCTTATTTCTGGGCTCTTTATTCTAGCCTATTGGTTTAAGTGACTATTTTTGTACCAGTACCATGCTGTTTTCATTACTATAGCTTTGTAATATAATTTGAAGTCAAGTAATGTGATGCCTCCAGCTTTGTTCTTTTTGTTTAGAATTGCCTTGGCTATTCAAGCTCTTGGTTCCATATGAATTTTAAAATCATGTTTCTAGTTCTGTGAAGAATGTCTTTGGTAATTTGTTAGAAAGAGCATTGAATCTGTAAATTGTTTTGGGCAGTATAGCCATTTTAATAATATTGATTCTTCCTATATATGAGCCTGGGATATTTTTCCATTTATTTGTGTCTTCTTTCGTTTATTTGAGCAGTGTTTATGATTTTCATTTTAGAGATCTTTCAATTCCCTGGCTAGCTCTATTCCTAGGTATTTTATTATTTTTGTGGCATTTGTGAATGAGATTGCCTTTCTGATTTGGCTCTCAGTTTGGCTGCTGTTGGTGTATAAAAATACTAAGGACTTTTGTATGCTGATTTTGCATCCTCTAGCTTTCCTGAAGTTGTTTGTCAGATCATAGAGTTTTGGGGTCCAGGCTATGGGGTTTTCTGGATATAGAATCATGTTGTCTGCAAAAGAGATAGCTTGACTTCCTCTCTTCCCATTTAGATGCCTTTATTTTTTTCTCTTCCTTATTATTCCGGCTAGGACTTTCAATACTATAATGAATAGTAGTGGTGAGAGGGCATCCTTGTCTTGTGCCAGTTTTCAAAAAGAATGCTTCCAGCCTTTGTCCATTCAATATAATGTTGACTGTATGTCTATAATAGATGACTTTGATAATTTTGAGGTATATTGCTTCAATACCTAGTTCACTGATATATTTTTTTAACATAAAAAGGTGTTAAAATTCATTGAAAGCCTTTTAGCAATCTATTGAGATAATCATGTGGTTTTTGTTTTTAGTTCTGTTTAAGCGATGAATCACATTTATTGATTTGCATATGTTGAACCAACCTTGCATCCATGGATGAAGCCTACTTGATCATGGTGGATTAGTTTACAAGTATTTTGTTGAGGATTTTTGCATGGATGTTCATCAGGGATATTGGACCTAAGTTTTCTTTTTTGTCCTATCTCTGTCAGGTTTTGGTGTCAAGAAGATGCTGGCCTCATATAATGATTTGAGGAGAGGAATAATTTCTGTAGGAATGGTACCAGCTGTTGTTATGTATCTGGTAGAATTTGACTGTGAAGCCATTGGATCCGAGAAGTTTTTTTGTTGGTAGGCTATTTATTAATGATTCAATTTAGGAGCTTGTTATTGGTCTGTTCAGGGAATCAACTTCTTCCTGACGCAGTCTTGGGAGGGTGTATTTGTACAAAAATTTATCCATTTTGTCCAGGTTTTATTTTAGGTTTGTGTGCATAGAGGTATTTGTAGCAGGTTCTGATGGTTGTTTTTATTTCTATGGGGTCAGTAGTAACATTCCTTTTGTCATTTCTAATTGTGTTTACTTTGGTCTCCTCTTTTCTTCTTTATTAGTCTAGGTAGTGGCCTATCTATTCTATTTATTTATTTTTTTCAGAAAACCAATTCCTGAACTTGTTGATCTTTTGAATGTTTTGTGTGTGTGTGTATGTGTGTGTGTGTGTCTCAGTTTCCTTCAGTTCTGCTTGATTTTTGTTATTTATTGTCTTCTTCTAGCTTTGGAGTTGACTTGTTCTTGCTTCTCTAATTTTTTCAGTTGTGAAGTTGTTGTTAATTTGAGATCTTTCTAACTTTTTGATGTGGGCATTTAGTGCTGTGAATTTCTCTCTTAATGCTGCCTGAGCTGTGCTCCAGAGATTCTAGTTGTTGTATCTTTGTTCTCATTATTTTCAAAGAACTTCTTGATTTCTGCCTTAATTTCATTATTTACCCAAAAGTCATTCAGAAGTGTGTTGTTTAATTTCCATGTAGTTTCATGGCTTTGAGAAATTTTCATTGCCTTGAGTTCTATTTTTATTGCACTGTGGTCTCAGAGTGTGTTTGATATGATTTTGATTATTTTACATTTGATGGAGATTGTTTTATGTCCAATTATGAGGTCATTTGTAGAGTATGTGTCATGTGTCAATGAGAATAATGTATATTCTGTTGTTTTGGAGTGGAGAGTTCTGTAAAGGTCTATCAGATTCATTTGGTCCAATATTGAGTTCAGGTTCTAAATATCTTTGTGAATTTCCTACCTTAATGATCTGTCTGATACTGCCAGTGGAGTGTTAAAGTCTCCCACTATTATTGTGTGGGAGTCTAAATTTCTTTGTAGGTCTATAAGAACCTGCTTTATGAATCTGGGTACTCCTGTGTTAGATGCATATTTATTTAAGATAGTTAGGTCTTCTTGTTGAATTGAACCCTTTACCATTATGTAATGCTCATCTTTTTCATGTGTGTGTGAGCTTTGATGGTTTGAAATCTGTTTTGTCTGAAATCAGGATTGCCACCACTGCTTTTTTGTTTTCCATTTACTTGGTAAATGTTCTTCAGTCCATTGAGCCTATGAGTGCCATTATGTGTGAGACAGGTCTCCTGAAGACAACATACCATTTGTTCTTGCTTTTTTATCCAATTTGCCACTGTATGCCTTTTAAGTGAGACTTTTAGCCTGTTTATATTCAATGTTTGTATTTATATGTGTGGATTTGATCTTGTCATCATGTTGTTAGCTGGCTATTATGCTGGCTTGTTTATGTGATTGCTTTATAGTGTCTTTGACTTGTGTATTTATGTTTTTGTACTAGCTGGTAGTGGTCTTTCCTTTCTATGTTTAGTGCTCCTTTCAAGATCTCTTGTAAAGCAGGTCTGGTGGCAACAAACTCTCAAGATTTGCTTATCCAAACAGGATTTTATTTCTTCTTCACTTAGGAAGCTTAATGTAGCTGGATATGAAATTCTTGGTTGAAGATTTTTTTTTTTTTTCTTTTTTCGAGAAGGAGTGTCATTCTGTTGCCTAGGCTGGAGTGCACTGGTGCGATCTTGGTTCACTGAAACCTCTCCCTCCTGGATTCAAGCAATTCTTCTGCCTCAGTCTCCAGAGTTAGCTGGGATTACAGGCACATGCCACTACACCCAGCAAATTTTTATATTTTTAGTAGAGATAGGGTTTCACCATGTAGGCCAGGCTCGTCTGGAACTACTGACCTCAGGTGATCTGCATGTCTGGGCCTTCCAATGTGCTGGGATTACAGGCATGAGCCACCCCCCTCACATCCCTGCCCCCACCAAAGATTTTTTTATTCTTTAATAATGTTGAATAAGGGGCCCCAATCTCTTCTGGTTTGTAGGTTTCTGCTGAGAGGTCTACTGTTAGGCTGATGGGATTCTATTTGTAGGTGACCTGCCTTTTCTGCCTAGCTGCCTTTAACATTCTTTCTCTCATTTCATTTGTGGAAAATCTGATGGTTATTTGACTTAGGGATGATCTTCCTGTGTAGAATCTTGCAGGAGTTCTTTGTGTTTCCTGAATTTGACTGTTGTCCTCTCTAGCAAGGTGGGGGAAAATTTCATAAGTGATATCCAGAAATATGTTTTCCAAGTTGTTTGCTTTCTCCCACTCCCTTTTTTAGAGATGCCAATCATTCATAGATTTGGCCTCTACATAATCTCATATTTCTCGGAGGTTTTATTTATTACTTTTTTTTTCTTTCTTTTTGTCTGATTGTCTTATTTCAGAGAACCAGTCTTCAAGTTCTGAGTTTCTTTTTTCAGTTTTTTCTCTTCTGCTGTTAATACATGTGATTGCATTGTGAAATTCTTGTATTGTGTTTTTCAGCTCTGTCAAACCCATTATGTTCTCTTTCTTACCGGCTATTTTGTCCTTCAGCTTGTGTCACTTCATTGTTATTCTTATTTTCTTTGAATTGGGTTTTGCATCCTCCTGAATCTTGATGATGTTTTTTTCTATCCATATTCTGAATTATATTTCTGTTATTCCAGCCAGTTCAGCCTAGTTAAAACAAAACTCTTGTTGGAGAATTGGTACAGTCTTTTGGAGGACGCATGACACTAAGGCTGTTTAAATAACCAGAGTTCTTGTGTTAGTTCTTTCTGATCTCTGCATGTGGGGTATTCCCTTAACTGCAGTGTAGATTGAGTACAGTCAATAGACTTCTTTTCTAGATATTTTTTATTGGGCCAAGGCTTTGTAGAGTATATTTATTTGAAGCTGACTTCTTGTCTCTGCTTTCAGAGGGGAGTATGTTAGTTAGGTATTTTGCTGCTGAAGCTTTGGGGTGTGATCCAGCAGACGGCACTTAGGCTTATTGGTCAGTTGGTAGACTCTTGCTCGGTTGTGTGGCTCTCCTATGTTTCCTCACAGTTACAGCCATGTTCTCTCTAAATGGTCAGAAAGTGAGGGTTACTCTCTTTGTTGAGTGATGTCTGTAGTCTGTGACTTGGCACTTCTGGGCTGCCCACTGAATCTCAGGGGCAATCTCAGTGTTTATGTTCCTTCTCTAACTTGGAGGCAAGAGAGGAAGGGATCTTAGTAGTGGTAGTGTCCAAGGGTTGTTTGCTTGTCTCTTGGGGACACTACTCCAGAGAGATGCATATCAGCAGTCACTCAGTGCAATCAGCCTAGGGTGGAGGGTCTGTGCTGTGGGCCCAAGCCAGTGGTTCCCTGTCTGGTGACAAGCACTTCAGAGTGTTTGGGACCCTGTAGGAGATGGACTGGACTCCTCTCCTTGGGTCAACTGCAGATTGTTGTAGGTGTGAATAAGGCAATTCGGATATTTGCTTCTTCATTAGCCCTAGGGTGGCAAGAGCAGTTCCACTACAGAGGGAGTGGTGGCAGAGAGGCTTTCAGTTACCCCTGGAGGCTCTGCCCAGGGAGCTGTCAAGTTGCTACTGGCGCAATAACTCTGGTGAGGACTGGTGGGAGGCCCAGGCCTGGAAGACCTGCCCAGTGAGGAGATATGGGAATAGGTACTTGCATAACAATGTGGTCACCATTCAATAGGGGTGTTCCATATGGCTGCTGCCGTACGCTTGGGGCCTTCTCCAGTCACTAGTCACCTCAAATTTTCCAGTATCTGGAGGTATCCCTGGTGAAGGCTGCAAAATAGCAAAGATGGCAGCCTGTCCCTCCTTCTGGGAGCTTTGTTCCAGGGAGGTATGGGCATGTTGCTGGCCCAAAGGCACCTGTAGGAGGTGGTTGGAGACCCCACTTGGAAGGTCCTGCCCAGTGAGGAGGAACATGGTTGGAAACCCACTTAAAAAAGAGCAGTTGTGCTGTGTCCACTTCAGCCCCAGTCACCTCAGACACTTTGAAGCCAGAAGGCTGGAGCAGCTAAGTCCCCCAAACAGTAAAAATGGTGGCATGCCCCTCCCTCTAGGACCTCTATCCAAGGGAAGTTACAAATCTCTGTCAGCCAGACATATGAAAAAATGCTCATCATCACTGACCATCAGAGAAATGCAAATCAAAACCACAATGAGATACCATCTCACACCAGTTAGAATGGCGATCATTAAAAAGTCAGGAAACAACAGTTACTGGAGACGATGTGGAGAAACACTTTTACACTGTTGGTGGGACTGTAAACTACTTCAACCATTGTGGAAGACAGTGTGGCGATTCCTCAAGGATCTAGAACTAAAAATACCATTTGACCCAGCCATCCCATTACTGCGTATATACCCAAAGGATTATAAATCATGCTACTATAAAGACACATGCACATGTATATTTATTGCAGCACTATTCACAATAGCAAAGACTTGGTACCAACTCAAATGTCCATCAATGATAGACTGGATTAAGAAAATGTGGCACATATGAATACTATGCAGCCATGAAAAAAGATGAGTTCATGTCCTTTGTAGGGATATGGGTGATGCTGAAAACCATCATTCTCAGCAAACTATCACAAGGACAAAAAAGCAAACACCGCATATTCTCACTCATAGGTGGGAATTGAACAATGAGAACACTTGGACACAGGAAGGGGAACATCACACACCGGGGCCTGTCGTGGGGTGGGGAGACAGGGGAGGGATAGCATTAGGAGATATACCTAATCTCCTATGATGAGTTAATGGGTGCAGCATACCAACATGGCACATGTAGACATATGTAACAAACCTGCACGTTGTGCACATGTACCCTAGAACTTAAAGTAAAATACATTAAAAAAAAAAAAAATCTGTCAGCCGGAGAACACCAAGGGAGGTAATTAAAAAATGTTCTTGATCAGTCCCAGTATGAATACCTGGATGCTTCAGCTGAAGGTGCTGTATTTACTTGCCCTTTCCGTTCCTCTCCATGAGAGCCACACACACTAGCTGCTTCTAGTTGTCCATCTTTCCACTTGACTTCTTTTACCATAGTTAATGTTGTCTACTCCTGGCAGTTATATAAATAAAATAAATCAGCAAATACAGTTTTCTTTGCTGTTTCTTTTACTACTCATAATGTTTTTGAAATTTATTCATGTTATTGCCTTTATCAGTAATTTCTCTCTTTATATTACGCAGTAGCATTATGTTGGGTGACTATGACATTTTGCTTCTTCATTCTCCCATTGATGAATATTTGTGTTATTTACTTTTGGGGACAATTATGACTATAAGGGTTTCTAAAATATTCTTTTATAAAATAATTTTTGGACATTTGGAACACATTTTCATCCACTTATTAGCCATTTATATTTCTTCTTTGTGAAGTAGTTGCCTAATTGTTTTACCCATTTTGTAATCAGGCTGAATTTTTATTATTGATTTGTAGTAATTCTCTATATATTCTGGATATAATTTCTTTTCAAATATATGTACTATGAAAACTTTCTCCTAATGTTTTTTGCCTATTTATTTTCTTGAAAATATTTCTTTTAGTGAGCAGTACATTTTAATTTTAATGAATTTCATATTTCTTTCTTTTATGGTTACTGATTTTGTACCCTTTTGAAAACTCTTTTCATGCCCCCAAATTTACAAAGATATTATTATTATTTTTCTTCTATGCATCATGGTGCTAGATTTTATATTTAAATCTAAGATTCATTTAATTTTTAAAATCAAAATATAAGGTTTGAGTTGTTCCAGCAACATTTATTTTCTTTAAATGAACTCAATACCTTGTCTGAAGATTAGCTGACGCTATATGTATTGTCTATTTCTGGACTCTATTCTGTTCCACTGATCCAAAGATTATATATTTAAGCTAATTCCTATACTGTCTTCCTTACTATAGCCTTATAGTAAGTCTTGAAGTTAGGTAATGTTAAGTCCTCTATCTTTAAATAGATATATGATTTTTGGCTATTCTAGATCCTTCATATTTCCTCCCGAATTTTAGAGTTGGCTTGCCAATGACTTCAAAATGGGCTCTTTGCAACATGTTAGATATCATATTGAATATATAGGTCAATTTTGGGAGAACAGACTGCTTTAAAACATGTTTTGTCAATGAACATACGCATGGGTCTCCATGTATTTGAGTTATTTAAATTTCTCAGAAATGTTTTGTAGTTTTCACTGTGAAAATATTACATATTTTCAATAAATTATTGCCTATATATTTAATATTCTTTGACAGCATTGTAAATATTTTAGATTTTGTTTTCTAATTTTTGGTTTGTATCTAAAATTGCTCTTGATCTTTTGTGATATAACTTTGAGTCCTGAAATCTTACAAAATGTACTTGGTAGTTCTTGTCTTTTGAAGAATCCACATATATAATAATTTTCTACATATATAATAATTTTGCCTACAAATAACAGTTCTACTTTTCCTGTTTTATTGCACAAGAGGGAAACTACAGGAAAATATTAAACATAAATGATGAACCAAGATGTTTTTGCTTTGTTTAGGGGAGAAAAAAGGAAAGTATAAAATATTTTACAATTAAAAACGTTAGCTACAGGGTTTTTGAGGATGTTTTTTATTAGGTTGAAGAGAGTTTCTTCTATTCTTAATTTGCTGAGTTTTTATTCAGAATGTATATTCCATTTTGTCAGATGTTATTTTCTACATCAATTGAGATGATTATATGGCCTTTCTCCTTTACTCTAACATACAGTGAATTACTTTAATCGCATTTTCAAAATGTTCAACTATATTTGCATACCTGTGATAAAGTCCACCTGTTCAGGATGCATCACGCTGTGTGTGTGTGTGTGTGTGTGTGTGTATACCCTCAATTTGTCTCTATGTTGTTAAAGAATTTGTATCTGTGATGATAATATATACTGGTCTATATTTTTTCTTGTAATATCTTTGCCGGGTTTTAGCATCAGACTTACACTGCTCATACAAAAAAATATCGAGTAGTGTTTCTTCGTATTTCACTTTTCGAAATGATTTGTGTAGAGTTGGGATTATTTATTACTTAAATATTTTATAAAATTTCAGTAAAGCCATCTGAGCCTTGAGTAACTTTGTAGGAAACTGTTTAGTATAAACTCAATTACTTTTGTAATTATGGCGTTATTTAGCTGTCCTACTACTTATGTCACTTTAGGCAAGTGTGCTGTTTATACTTTTGGTTCACTTCATCAAACTTGTGGAATGTATTGGCATAAAATTGTTTATTATTATTATTTTTTTATTTCCTGTAGAATCTCTGGTGATGTCCCCTTCTTGTTCTTGATGTTGGCAATTTGTATTTTCTCTCTTTTCTCTTGATCACCTTTGCTAGAAGTTTGTCAAGTTTATTAATCTTTTTAATTATTCCACTTTTGACATTTTGGTTTTGGGTTGCTTGCTTTATATATTATTAATTTTGGTTTTAGTCTTCATTGTTTCCTTTTTCCATGTACTTTGGATTAATTCATTCTGCTTTATCTAGATTCTTAAGGTAGAAGCTTTGATAATTTATTTTCTAATATATGCATTTCAAACTATAAACTTCCCTCTAGCCTACCTTTAACTGAATTACACAAATATTAATAGCTTTTTATTATTTCATAGTATTTTCTAATTTTGCTTATTAATTATTCATTGATTCATAGGTTTAGAAATTTTTAGTTAAATTCTAAATATTTGAGGATTATATCTATCTACATATATATATATTTCTAATTTGATACAATTGTGTCCAGAGAATATATTCTTTATAGTTTTAATCCTTTAATATTTTGAGAAATGTTTATGGCCTGGTATGTAGTCTATTATGGTTAATAATTTATGTGCACATGCAAAGACCATGTACAGTTGTTGCTGTCATGTTACACCCACACAGTTGTTTAGTAATGTGTTATATGAAATCTCTGATTATAAAGATAGATTGCATCTCCATTTGGTCTATCAGGTTTTGCCCTACATATTTTGAAATCCTATTTTGGGTGCATGTACACTTAGAATTGTTATGATTTTCTGATGAATCAATCTTTTCATAATTATAAAATGTTCTTCTTTTTCTCTAGTGATGTTCTTTGTCTTGAAGTCCATTTTGTTTGATATTACTATAGCCACACCAGATTTCTTAGTCTTACTGTAGATGGTATATTTAACACAATGAATCATGATCTGAACATTAGGATTTTTTATCGTAGTGTTTAAGTGGCATATTTTTTGTTGTTGTTGTTCATTTTTCTTTATTCCTTTTTCTCTCTGTTCCTTTTATATGTATTTATTAATCTTTAATTTTAATTTTAGGTTCAGGGTATATGTGCAGGATTGTTATGTAGCTAAACATATATCAAGGGGTTTAGAATACAGATCAGTTCATTAACCAGGTCCTAAGCCTGGTACCCAGTAGTTATTTTTTTCTGATCGTCTCCTTCCTCCCACCCTCCAACCTCAAGTAGGCCCCAATATGTACTGCTTCCCTCTTTGCTTTCATGTGTTCTCATTTAGTTCCCACAGGTGAGAATATGCAGTATTTGGTTTGGTTTTCTGTTCCTACCTTAGTTTGCTAAGGATAATGGTGTCTAGCTCCATCTATGTTCCTGCAAAAGACATTTTCTCATTCTTTTTGTGACAGCATAGTATTCCATATTGTATATGTACCACATTTTCTTTATCTGTTCTGCTACTGGTAGGCATTTAGGCTGATTACATGTCTTTGCTATTGTGTATAGTGCTACAATGAAAATACATGTACATGTGTCTTCATGATAGAATGATTTATATTTCTTTGTGTATATACCCAATAGTATAATTGCTGAGTCAAATGGTATTTCTGTTTTTATCTTTTTCAGGAATCAACACACTGCTTTCCACAGTGGTTGAACTAATTTACACTCTCACCAACAGTGTATAAGTTTTCCTTTTACTCTACAACCTGATCAGCATCTGTTAATTTTTGACTTCTTAATAGTAGCCACTCTGACTGGTGTGAGATGGTACCTCATTGTGGTTTTGATTTGCATTTCTCTAATGATCAATATATTGAACTTTTTTCTCATCCGCTTCTTGTCTACACGCATGTCTTCTTTTGAAAAGTGTCTGTTCATGTCCTTTGCCCACTATTTAATAATGTTTGTTCTTCCTTGCAAATTTGTTTACATTCTTTATAGATGCTACATGTTAGAACTTTGTAAGATGCATACTTTGCTAAAATTTTCTCCCATTCTATAGGTTGTCCATTAATATTAATGGATTCTGTTGCAGGGCAGAAGATTTTAAGCTTAATTAGATCCAACTTATCAATTTTTGCTTTTGCTGTGATTGTTTTTGGCATCTTTGTCATGAAATTTTTGCCCATTCCTATGTCAAGAATAATATTACCTAGCTGGTCTACCATGCTTTTTATAGTTTTGGGTTTTACATTTAAGTCTTTAATCGATTTTGAGTTGATTTTTGTATACAGTATAAAGAATGAGTCCAGTTTTAATCTTCTGCATACAGCTAGCCAGTTATCCCAGCACCATTTATTGAAGAGAGAGTATCTTCCCTATTGCTTGTTTTTGTCAGCTTTTGTCTAAAATCAAATGGTTGTAGATGCGGAGCTTAATTTCTGGGCTCTTCATTCTGTTCCACTGGTCTGTGTGTTTGTTTTTGTACCAGTACCATGCTGTTTTCTTACTGTAGCACTGTAGTGTAGTTTGAAGTTGTGTAACGTGATGCCCCCAACTTTGTTTTATTTCCTTAGGATCACCTTGCTATTCAGGTTCTTTTTGGGTTCCACATGAATTTTAAAATAGTTTTTATCTACTTATTTGAAGCATGTCATTGATAGTTTGATAGGAATAGCATTAAATCTGTAAATGGCTTTGGGCAATATGGCCATTTTAATGATATTGATTCCTCCTATCCAGGAGCATACAATGTTTGTCCATTCGTTTGTGTTGTCTATAATTTCTTTGAGCAGTGTTCTTGTAAGTTCTCATTTTAGAGATATTTTGCCCCTCTGGCTAGTGCTATTCTTAGGTATTTTATTCTTTTTGCAGCATTTGTGAATGGGATTGTGCTCCTGATTTGGCTCTCAGCTTGAATGTTTTTGGTGTTTAGAAATTCTTCTGACTTTTGGTATGTTGATTTTGTATCCTGAAACTTTGATAAAGTTGTTTATCAGATCAAGCAGCTTTTGGGTAGATATATGGGGTTTTCTAGACATAGAATGATGTCAACTACAAACAGATAGTTTTACTTATTTTCTTCCTATTTGGATGTCCTTTCTTTCTCTTGCCTGATTGCTCTGGCCAGGACTTTCAACGCGATGTTGAATAGGAGTGATGAGAGAGGGCATCCTTGTCTTGTGCTGGTTCTCAGTGGGAATCCTTCCAGTCTTTGCCCATTCAGTGTGATGTTGACTGTATGTTTGTCATAAATGGTCTTATTACTTTGACGTGTGTTCCTTCAATGGCTAGTTTATTGAGAGTTTTTAACGTGAAATGCTGTTGAATTTTATCAAAAGCCTTTTCTGCATCTATGAGGTAATCAGGTGGTTTTTGTCTTTACTTCTGTTTATGTGATAAATCACATTTATTAACTTGTTTATGTTGAACAAACCTTGAATTCCAGTGAAAAGGCCTACTTGATCATAATAGATTAGCTTTGTGCTGTACTGCTGGATTCAGTTTGCAACTATTGCGTTCAGGATTTTTGCATCTATGTTCATCAAGATTATTGGGCTGTAGTTTTCTTCTTTGTTATGTCTCTGCCAGGTTTTAGTATCAAAATGATTATGGCCTCATAGAATAGTTGGGAAGGAGTCCTTCCTCCTTGAGTTTTTGGAATAGTTTCAGTAGGAATAGTTTCAGCAATTATTTATACATCCAGTAGAATTCATCTGTGAAACCGTCTGGTTTGGGCTTTTTATGGTTGGTAGGCTATTCATTACTGATTTGATTTTAGGTTTCATTATTTGTTCAGGAAATCAATTTCTTCAATCAGGTTCAGTCTTGGGAATGTGTATGTGTTCAGAAATTTATCCATCTCTTCTAGGTTTTCTACTTTGTGTGCATACAGGTGTTCATAACATGCTCTGAGGGTTGTTTTTGTTTCTGTGTAGTCAGTGGTTACATCCTCTTTGTCATTTCAAATTGTGTTTATTGGGATCTTCTCTTTTCATCTTTATTAGTCTAGCTAGTGGCCTATATATCCTATTAATTTTTTCAAAAAAGCAACATGTGGATTATTTGATTTTTTAATATTTATTTATTTATTTATTTATTTATTTATTTATTTATTTATTTTGAGACGGAGTTTTACTCTTGTTGCCCAGGCTGGAGTGCAATGTCATGATCTCGGCTCACTGCAACCTCCACCTCCCGGGTTCAAGCAATTCTCCTGTCTCAGTTTCCTGAGTGGCTGTGATTACAGTTGCCTGGCACCACGCCCGGCTAATTTTTGCATGTTTTAGTAGAGATAGGGTTTCACCAGGTTGGCCAGGCTGGTCCTGAACTCCTAACCTCAGGTAATCCACCGTGTTGGCCTCCCAAAATGCTGGGATTACAGGTGCCGGGCCTCATTGATATTTTTAATGTTTTTTTTTGTTGTTGTTGTTGCTTATTTGTTTTTTGTCTCTTGATCTCTTTTAGTTCAGCACTGATTTTGATTATTTTTTGTCTTCTACTTGATTTGGGGTTGGTTCGCTTTTGATTCTCTTATTGTTTTAATTGTGATGTTAGGTTGTTAATGTAAAATATTCCTAGCTTTTTGATGTGGGCATTTAGTGCTATACATTTCTCTTTTACCACTGCCTTAGCTGTGTCCCACAGATTCTGGTATGTTGTATCTTTGTTCTCATTAGTTGCAAAAACTTCTTGATTTCTGCCTTAATTTTACTGTTTACCCAAAAGTCATTCAGGAGCAGTTTGTTTAATTTTCATGTAATTGCATGGTTTTGAGTGATTTTTTTTTTCAGTCTTGATTTTTATTTTTATTGTACTGTGGCCTGAGAATGTGTTTGGTATGATTTTGGTTCTTTTGCATTTGATGAGGATTGTTTTATATCTGATTGTGGTTGATTTCAAACCATGTGGCAATGAGAAGAATGCATCTTCTGTTTTTTAGAGTGCAGCATTCTGTAGAGGTCTATCAGATCCATTTGATTCAATATTGAGTTCAGGTCCTAAGTATCTTTGTTAATGTTCTGCCTTGATGATCTGCCTAATACTGTCATTGGAGTGTTGAAGTCTCCCACTATTATTATGTGGGAGTCTAAGTTTCTTTGTAGTTCTGTAAGAACGTGCTTTATGAATCTGGGTGCTCCTGTGCTGGACATATATATATGTGTGTGTGTATATATATTAGGTCTTTTGTTGAATTGAACCCTTTACCATTATATAATGTAATTTGTCTTTTTTGATCTTTCTTGGTCTAAAGTCTGTTTGGTCTGAAATAAGAATTGCAACCCCTGTGTTTTTCCTGATTTCTATTTGCTTAGTAGATTTTCTTCCCTTTATTTTGAACCTGTGGGTGTCATTGCACATGAAGTGGGTCTCCTGAAGACAGCATACCCTTGGGTCTTGCTTTTTTATTCAGCTTGCCACTCTGTGCCTTTAAATGGGGCACTTAGCTCATTTATATTCAATGTTAATATTTATGTGTGGATTTAATCCTGTCATTGTGTTGTTAGCTGGTTATGTTGGCTTTTTGTGTGGTTGCTTTATAGTGTCACTGGTCTATGTACTGAATTGTGTTTTTGTGTTGGCTAGCAATGGTCTTTCCATATTTATCGTTCCTTTCAAGATCTCTTGTAAGGTGTTTCTGGTGGTAACAAACTCCCTCAGCTTTTGGTTATCTGAAAAGAATCTTATTTCTCTTTAGCTTAGAAATCTTACTTTTGCTCAGTATGAAATTCTTTGTTGGAGATTTTTTTTTCTCTTTAAATATGTTGAATAAAGACCCCCAATGTCTTCTGGCTTGTACTGTTTCTTCTGAGAGGTCTGCTGTTAGCCTGATGAGGTTCCTTTTGTAGGAGACCTGCTCTTTCTTTCTAGCTGCCTTTAACATTCTTTGTTTCATTTCAACCTTGGAAAATCTGATGATTATATATGTCTTGGGGATGATCTTCTTGTATAGAATCTTGCAGGGGTTTTCTGTATTTTCTGAATTTCACTGTTGGCCTCTTTAGTGAGACTGGGGAAGTTTTGGAGAAAATACCCTGAAATATGTTTTCAAAGTTGTTTGCTTTTTCCCTCTCTCTTTTAGGGGTGCCAGTGATTCATAGATTTGGCCTCATTACATAATTGCATAATTCTTGGAAGGTTTATTCATTTCTTTTTATTTATTTTTTATTTATTTTTGTCTGACTGTCTTATTCCAGAAAGCTGGTCTTCGAGTTCTAAGATTCTTTTTTTCAGCTTTTTCCATTCTAATGTTAATATTTGCAATTGCATTGTGAAAATCTTGTACTGTGTTTTTCAGCTATATCAGTTCAGTTGGATTCTTTTTTATACTGGCTATTTTGTTTGTCAACTCCTGTATCATTGTATTATGATTTTTACTTTTCTTGGATTGTGTTTTGCTATCCTCCTGAATCTTGATGATCTTTGTTCCTATCCACATTCTGATTTCCATTTCTGTTACTTCTGCCAGCTCAGCCTGGCTCAAAACCCTTGTTGGAGAAGTAGTGCTGTCATTTAGAGGATATAAGACATTTTGGCCATTTGAGTTGCTAGACTACTTGTGCTGGCACTTTCTCATCTCTTCATTTGGGTGTTCCTTTAATTGTTGGGCTACCTCTGATTGAAGTGGCAAGCTGGAGGCACAGTGGTTGTACTGGAGTCTGAGGTCAGGCAGCCCTGCCCAGTGAGGAGAAGTAAGGATGGGACCTGTGTGTAGAGCAGTCTGGCCACTTCTCTGTGAGGTGGGTGCTGTGTGTTGAGGGTCTAGACCAGCCTCTGGTCCTCATGGACACTTCAGAGCTTAGAGATAGTAATAGCAAGGGCTATGAGACAACAAAGATGACAAATTGCACCTCCCATTGGGAGTTCTGTCTCAGGGAGCTGCAGGGGAACTACTGTCTCAGGGAGTTACAGAGGAAGTACTGGCTTGATAGCCCCAGCACGGGGTGGCTGGAGACCCAGGCTGGGAGGACCTGCCAACAAAACAGTCTGGCACTTTTTTGTAGGACCGTTGCAGTAGGCTGGGGATCCACTCCAGTCTCTAGTCACCTCACATTTTCCAGCCCCTGAAGATAACAACAGTGAAGGCTGCAAAACAGCAAAGATGGGGACCTGGCCTTCCCTGTGGGAACTCTTTCTCAGGCAATATGAACCTGTTACTGGCCTGAACACACCAGCAGAATGTGGCTGGAGACCCCTGTTGGAAGCTCTCACCCACTGAGGATGAATGGGATCAGGAACCCATGTAAAACCATATCTGACTGCTTTTATGTAGGGCAGCTGTGCTTTCCTGGGGGTCTGCTCCAGCCCCTGGTTGCCTTGGACTCTCTAAAGCCTGAAGGCAACAACAGCTAATGCTGCTAGATAACAAAGATGGCAGCTCACACCTCCCTTTGGGACCTCTGTCCCAGGGAGGTTTGAAACTGCTGCTGGCCAGCAAACACTGGTGGGGGTGACTGAACACCCCAGTTGGGTGGTTCCACCCAATGAGGAAGAATGGCACTGGGGACCCATGCAAAAAAGCTATCTGGTCACTTTTTTTGTGGAGCTGTTGTGCTGTGCTAGGGGTTCACTCCAGCCACCAGTCAATTTGGACTCTCCAAATCCCAAAGGCAGCAATGCCAAAGGCTGAGAGACTGGCCCTCCCTCTAGGAGTTCCATCCCAGGGAGGTGTGAAACTGATGCCAGATGGAAAACACTGGCAAAGATGGCTGTGGACCTCACTCAGTTAGGAGATTTCTCCCAGTAAAGAGAAACGGGACCCAAGACCCATGTGAGAAAGCAGTCTGGCCCCTTCTTTGTAGAGCTGCTGCTCTGTGCTGAAGAACTGCCCCAGGACCTAGTCACCTTGCACTTCCTGGAACCTGCAGGCAACAATAGTTAAGGCTCTGTAACAGCAAAGATAGTGCCCAGTTCCAGGTAGTCTCAGAACCACTACCAGCTGGAAAACACCAGTGAGGGTGGTTGGTAACCCTGGTCAGGAGGTCCCACCTAGTGAGGAGAAGCAAGGTCAGGGACCTGCATAAAAATAGCAGTCTAGCTGCTTTCTGTAGGGTGGCTGGACCGAAGGAAACAATAGCTAAGGCTGCAAAAATGGCAAAAATAACAGCCCACCCCTCCCTCTGGGAGCTTCCTCTAGGGAGGTGTAACATTGGCTGACTGGAGTCCCCAGTCAGCAAGTCTTATCCTACGAGGTGTGGTTGCTTCAGCAGAGCCGGCAGACCGCAGCTCCTCAGCTGCCTGGAATCAGTCCCTTTCCAAGGGATGTGTATGGGAGTCTAACCTCTTGCTTTGCTGGAGTTGCGGCCACCTTTGCTGGAAATCCCTGGTGTGTAAAGCTCCCTGGGCTGTGCATGTACTTGAGTGACTGCTCTGCCAAGACTCCACATAGTTCTGCATGTCAGACTGCAGGCCCTGGTGGAGTGGGTTCATGAGGGTATCTCCCGACCTAAGGGTTGCAAAGATCCATGGGAGGGGCATGGGTGCCTGGGGTCGCTCACTCACTCACCAGTTCCCTGGGCAGGAGAGGCTCCCCTGGCTCCATGTCACTCTCAGGTGGACAGTCCTCCTGTCTTATTTTTCTTCATTCTTCCTGTATCAAGTTGTTTTCTTGATGAATCCCAACATTTGAACCTGGATGTTTCCATTAAAGTGCTGTATTTACTCACCCTTTCTATTTCTTTCCATGAGAGCGGCACACACTAGCTGCTTCTATTCGGCCATCTTGACCAGCCTCTGGCGTATTTTTCATACATTTGCTTTCAACCTGTCATTATTTTTTCTTCAAGACATGGTCTCACTCTATTTGGAGTGCAGTGACATGATCATAGCTCACTTCAGCCTAAAACTCCTGAGTTCAAGCAATCCTCGTGACTCAGTTTCTCAAGTAGCTAGAACTACAGGTGTGAGCAACCACACATGGCTAATAGTTTTATATTTTATTTCTATTTTTATTTTTATTTTTTGTAGAGATAGGTTCTTGCTATGTTGCCCAGGCTGGACTCGAACTTCTTGCCTCAAGCAATCCCCCCACGTTGGCCTCCCAAAATGTGGGAATTACAGGTGTGAGTCACTGTGCCAAGCCTTAGCCTCTGGTTGTATACATAAAATGTATTTCTTATAAGTAACATAGAATTGTTTCTCTTTTAAAATATAATATGATCTCTGACCTTTAAATGAAGTGTTTAGTTCATTAACATTTAACGTAATTATTGACATAGTTTGGTTTGAGTTTCCTGGGTTTGTATTTGTTGTTTACTTATTCCATTTGTTATTTGTTTCTCTTTCCTGCCTTCTTCAAGGTAAATCACAGATATTTGAATTCCATATTAATTCCTATTTTTAATATTTATATATATGCCTTTATGTTGTATTTTAGGAGTTTATCTAGAGAAGTACTCTCTAAGTGAGATTTCTGTTATGATGGAAATATTCTACATCTCTTCAGTCCAATATAATAGCCCCTTTTAGTTCTTTAAATGTAACTAGTGTTACTGAGGAACTGAGTATTTAATTTTTACCTAATTTTAATTAATTTTTATCTAAATTTAAATACAAACATATAGCAAGTATCCATCCTATTGACAGTACAAATTTTGATATTACAATACAAATCTTAGATTCATTACTGCTCATCTTCAAATAATACTGTGCTACTTCACAGGCAGTACATATAAATGGTTTATACATATTAAATATATATTAACATATATATCTAATTAATGAATTTGATTTTTAGGTCAGTTTTAGATTCACAGAAAAATTAAGTGGAAAGTACAGAGTTTCCATATAATTCCTCTACCTGTCCAACCTCCCTAGCACACAGCCTGCCCACTATTGACATCTCACACCATAGTGGTCAGTGGTACATTTATTATAATTGATGAACCTACACTGGCACATCATTGCCACCCAGAGTCCATAGTTTATATTATACTTGATTCTTGGTGTTGTGCTTTCTGAGGGTTTTGACAAATGTATAATGACATGTGTTCACCATTTTATTATGTTATACAAAACAATTTAACTGCTCTTGGAATCTGCTGGTCTTTGCCTATTCATCTGTCCTCCTCCACAGCTCCTCACAATTACTGATTTTTTGACTGTCTCAATAGTTTTACTTTTTTCGGGATGTTATATAGTTGGAATTATTCAGTATGTATCCTTTTCATATTGGCTCCTTTTACTTTACATTTTTATAGAGATGGGGTCTCCTTAGGTTGCCCAGGTTGGTCTTGAGCTCCTAACCTCAAGCAATTCTCTTATTTTGATCTTCCAACTAGGATTATAGACATGAGCCACCACACCCAGCCTCAACTTCTGCCTTTATTCATAAAATTTATTTCTCATAAATGACATAGAGATTTTTCTCTTTTTTAACATAATCTTTTGGTCTCTGACCTTTACATGAAGCATTTATTTTATTAACATTTAATAAAATTATTTACATAGTTTGGTTTAAATCTCCTGTTTTTATATTTGCTTTTTACTTATGCCATTTGTTATGTTTCTCTCGTTGCAATTAAGGTTCATCCATGTCCTTTCATGGCTTGATAGCCCATTTCTCTTTAATGCTAAATAACATTACATTGTATGGATATACCACAGTTTAATTATCAGTTAACCTACTGAAGGATATCTTGGTTGCTTACAGGTTTTGGCAGTTATGAATAAAGCTGCTATACACATCTGTGTGTAGGTTTTTATGTTGACATTAGTGTTTTAATTGCTTTGGGTAAATGAAAAGGAGAACAATGGCTGAATCCCATGGCAAGAGCATTTTTATATTTCTACGAATCTGCCAAACTATCTTCCAAAGTTACTGTACCATTTTACTCTCATCAGCAATGAAGGAGAGCTTCTGTTGCTCCACACCCTCATCAGCATTTGAAGTTGTCAGTGTTCTTGGTTTTGACCATTCTAATAGGGATTTAGTGGTAACTCACTGGTTTAATTTGCAATTCCCTAGTGGCATCTGATGTTAAACCTCTTTTCATATGTTTACTTTCTATTTGTATATTCTTTTTGGGGAGGTGACTATTAAGGTACTTGTCTCATTTTTTAAATTGGGTTCTTCCTTTTAATATAATTGAGTTTTAAGAATTCTTTTTGCATTTTGCATAATGATCCATTATTACATGAATCTTTTGCAAATATTTTCTCCCAGATTATGGATGTCTTGTCACTTTGTTGACATTTTCTTTTCCAGAGCAGAAGTTTTTAATTTTAACGAACTCCAACTTATCAATTATTTCTTTTGAGGATTATGCCTTTGGTGTTATATATTAAAAGCCATCCAAAACCCAAGGTTACCTCAATTTTCTCTAATTTTTTTTTCTAAAAGTTTTACAGTTTTTTTTTTTACATGTAGGTCTATGATCCATTTTAAGTTAATTTTTGTGAAAGGTGTACATTGTGTGTCAAGATTTTTTGTTTTTGACTGTAGATGTCCAGTTGTTCCAGTACCATGTTGAAAAGAGTCTTTGCCTCATTCAGCTTTCACTCCTTTATCAAAGATCAGTTGACTGTATTTATGTGGGTCTATTTCCAGGCTCTTTATGCAGTTCTATTGATCTATTTGTCTGTTCTTTTAGTAATACAACATTGTCTTGCTGACGTTAGCTTTATGATAAGTCTTAAAGTCAGGTAGTTTTAGTCCTCCAACTTTATTTTTCTCTTTTAATATTGACTTGGCTTTCTAGGATCTTTTGTCTCTCCATATAAACTTTAGAATAAGTTTGTAAATAGCCACAAAATAACTTGTTAGGATTTCAGTTGGGATTGTGTTGAATCTATGGAAGAAGTTAAGAAAAACAGGTATCTTGACAATAGTGAGTATTCCTATCCATGAACATAGAATACAACTCCATTTATTTGTGTAGTTTTATTTTTATATCATTCATCGAAGTTTTTTAGTTTTCCTTATTTGGACCTTGTAAATATTTTATTAGATTAATGTCCAAGTATTTCATTTTTAGGGTGCTAATATATATAGTAATGACTTTTTAATTTCAAATTCCGCATGAACTTTGTTGGTATACAGGAAAGAGGTTGACTTTTGAACATTAACATTCTATCCTGCAACCTTACTCTAATCATTTATTAGTTTGTGGAGGTTTTTTTTGTTGTTGTTATTGTTGACTCTTTTGTTTTACTACACAGAAAATCACATCATCTCTGGACAAAAATAGTTTTATTTATTCCTTTCCAATCTTTAGATATTTTATTTCTTTTTTTTGTCTCATTGTATTAGCTAGAACTTCCACTATGGCATGGAATAGTTGTGAAAGGGACATCTTTGCCTTGTTCTGGATGGTAGTGAGGAAGCTTATAGTTTATTACAATTAAGTATTATATTAGTGGTAGAATTTTTGTAGAAAGTATAATTTTCTTCTCTTCCTGTGCTTTGTGCACCTTTTTCTCATACCTTTATTCTACATATGCTAAGAGCCTCTTAATATATTCAGTATATATATATATATACTGAATATATATATACACATATATATATATCTTCTGTAGTCCTTTAAAAATATAGAAATATACATTTAAAAATAAATGCAGATTGGAGATCTTTTGTATTTACCCACTTTCATGTCTTTCTTTTATTTATGCAGACCTGGAATTACATTTGGTATAATTTCTTTTTAGACTTAAAAGTTTATTTTACCATGTCTTATAGTGCAAAGCCACGAGAAGCAAATTCCCTCAGTTTATATCCTCTGAAAATTACTTTATTTACCTTCCTTTTAAAAGGCAACTGATATACAGATAGATAAATAAATAAACAGATATATAGATAGATCATACTTAGGTTGATGTTTTTTCTTTTAGCATTTTAAATATATTGTTACTTTTTCCAATAATATGTTGTCAACTATTTTATTTATATTGATTTTTACTTTTTAAATAATTTCAACTTTTATTTCATATTCAAGGGGCACATGTACAGGTTTGTTACCTGTGTATGTTGTGTGATGCTGAAGTTTGGATTATAATTGATACCTTAACTCAGGTATGGAGCATAGTACCCAATGGTTTTCAATCCTTTTCCCACTCCTTCCTTCCCCCTCTAGTAGTCCTTAGTGTCTATGGTGCCATCTTTATGTCCATAATTACTCAATATATAACATTTCTTTATCACATCCACTGTTGATGGACAGCTAGGTTTATTCCATCTTTGCTATTATGAATAGTGCTGTGATGAACACATGAGTGCATGTGTTTTTGGTAGAATGATTTATTTTCTTTTGAATATGTGTACCCAGTAAAACAACTGTTGCGTCTAATGGTAGTTCTATTTTAAGGTCTTTGAGAAATCTTCAACCTGCTTTCCACAGTGGCTGAACTTACATTCCCACCAACAGTGTCTAAGTTTTCCCTTTCCTCTGCAGCCTCACCAGCATCTATTGTTTCTTGACTTTTTAATAATAGCTATTCTGACTGGTGTGCATATTGTTGGTCCATGGCATATAATGTGTCTAATTTAATGGCTACTTTTAAGTCACATTCAGTGTCTTTAGTTTCTAGCAATTTGACTATGAGGTGCCCAGGATTATTTTGCTTTGTAATATCTGTATAGGGTTCACAGAGTGTATTAATCTGTTTTCATGCTTCTGATTAAGACGTAGGGTGTGGTGGCTCTCACCTGTAATCCCAGCACTTTGAGAGGCCAAGGCAGGTGAATCATGAGGTCAGGAGTTCGAGACCAGCCTGGCCAACATGGTGAAACCCCGTCTCTACTGAAAATACAAAAATTAGCTGGGTATAGTGGTAAGTGCCTGTAGTCCCAGCTACTTAGGAGGCTAAGGCAGGATAATCACTTGAAACTGGAAAGACAGAGGTTGCAGTGAGCTGAGATTATGCCATTGCTCTCCAGGCTGGGCAACAAGAGCAAACCTCCATCTAAAGACATGCCCAATACTGGGTTATTTATAAAGAAAAAGAGATTTCATGGATTCACAGTTCCACATGGCTGGGGAGGCTTTACAACCATGGTAGAAGGAAAAAGGCACATCTTACATAGTGGCAGGCAACAGAGAATGAGAGAACCAAACAAAAAGAAAAACCACTTATAAAATCATCAGATTTTGAGTGACTTATTTACTGCCATGATAACATTATGGGGAAACTGCCCCCACAATTCAATTATTTCCCACTGGGTCCTGCCCAAAGCACAGAGGAATTATAGGAGCTACAATTCAATATGAGAATTGGGTGGGGACACAGCCAAACCATATCATTTCACCCCAGCTCCTCCTAAGTCTCATGTTCTCACATTTCAAAACCAATCATACCTTCCCAACAGTCCCCGAAAGTCTTAACTCATTTCAGCATTAACTCAAATGTCCACAGTCCAAAGTCTCATCTGAGACAAGGGAAGTCCCTTCTGCCTATGAACCTGTAAAATCCAAAGCAAGTTAGTTACTTCTTAGATACAATGGGGGGACAGGCATTGGATAAATACACCCATTCAAAATGGGACAAATTGGCCAAAAAGAAGGGGTGAAAGGCCCCATGCAAGTTCGAAATCCAGGAGGACAGTCAAATCTTAAAGCTCTAATATGATCTCCTTTGACTCCATGTCTCACATCCAGGTCACACTGATGTGAGAAGTGAGTTCCCATGTTCTTGGGCAGCTCTGCCCCTGTAGCTTTGCAGGGTACAACCTCCCTCCTGGCTGCTTACATGTGCTGGCGTTGAGTGTCTGCAGCTTTTCCAGGCACACGGTGCAAGCTGTCAGTGGATCTGCCATTCTGGGGTCTGAAGGATGGTGGCCCTTTTCTCATAGCTCCACTAGGCAGCGCCCCAGTGTGGACTCTGTGTGGGGGCTTCAACTGCACATTTTCCTTCCATGCTGCCCTAGCAGAGATTCCCCATGAAGGCCCTGTCCCTGCAGCAAATTTCTTCCTGGACATCCAGGCATTTCTATCCATCTTCTGAAATCCAGGTATAGGTTCCCAAACCTCAATTCTTGACTTCTGTGTATCTGCAGGCTCAACACCATGTGAAACCTCGCAAATCTGAGGACTTCTGTGTATCTTCAGGCTCAACACCATGTGAAACCTCGCAAAGCTGAGGACTTGCACCCAGGCCACAGCCTGGGCTGTATCTTGGTCCCTCTTGGCCATGGTTAGAGCAGCCAGGACGCAGGGCACCTAGTCCCTTGGCTGCACACAGCAGGGGGCCCTCGGGCCCAGCCCAGGAATTCATTTATTACTCCTCGGCCTCCAGGCCTGTGATGGGACTGCCGCAAAGGACTCTGACATTTCCTGGAGACACTTTCCCCATTGTCTTGGCAATTAGCATTTGGCTCCTTGTTACTTATGCAAATTTCTGCAGCCAGCTTGAGTTTCTCCTCAGAATATAGGTTTTTCTTTTTTTTCTTCTCTATCACATTGTCAGGCTACAAATTTTCAAACCTTTTATGCTCTGTTTTCCTTTTAAAATTGAATATTTTTAGGAGCACCAAAATCACATCTTGAATGCTTTGCTACTTAGAAATTTTTTCCTGCAGATATGCTAAATCATCTCCCTCAAGTACAAGGATCCACAAATCTCTAGGGCACAGACAAAATGTCACCAGTCACTTTGCTAAAACATATCAAGAGTTACATTTACTCCAGTTCCCAACAAGTTTCTTATCTCCATTTGAGACCACCTTAGCCTGAATTTCATTGTCCATATCATTATCAGCATTTTGGACAAAGCCATTCAACCAGTCTTTATGAAGTTCCAAACTTTCCCACATTTTCCTATTATCTTCTGAGCCCTCAAAACTTCCAACCTCTGCCTGTTACCCAGTTCAAAATTTGCTTTCACATTTTTGGGTATCTTCATAGCAGCACACTATGCTACTGTTATCAGTTTACTGTATTAGTCTGTTTTCATGCTGCTAATAAAGACATACTGAAAACTGGGTAATCTGTAAAGAAAAAGAGGTTTAATGGACTCACAGTCCCATGTGGCTGGGGAGGCCTTACAATCATGGCAGAAGGCAAAAGGCATGTCTTACATGGCACCAGGCAAGAGAGGATGAGACAATCAAGCAAATAGGGAAGCGCCTTATAAAATCATCAGATCTTGTGAGACTTATTTACTACCATGAGAACAGTATGGGGAAAACCACCCCCATGATTTAGTTGTCTCCCATTGGGTCCCTACCACAACACATGTGAATTATGGGAGCTACAATTCAAGATGAGATTTGGGTGAGGACACAGCCAAACCATATCACAGAGTGTCTTGGATATGTGTGTTAATGTCTTTTAATCCTTTAGAATCATTCCATGAAAATTTATGTAGATTCTTTTTTTAAAAATCATATTCTCTCTCTTCTCTTTCCACACTCATGGTAGGTTTGATATTGTCCGACAGATCGCAAGCACTTTTGTCTATTCTTTTTTCTCTTTGTGCTTCAAAATGAATGCTTTCTATTGGCCTATCTTTGAGAATAACTTTATATTCTTCTCTTCTTCCAGTCTGCTGTTAAGTTAATCTAATAAACTTCATTTTGATAGTGTACTGTTTTCTAGAATTTTCATCAGATATTTTTATTTAATATAGTATCATTGTCTCTGCAAAAATTTCTCCATCTCCTCACTCTTGTTGGCTATTTTTTATACTAGATCTTTTAGATGTCTAATTATAAATTTTTTAAGAATGTGTCTGACAATTCTAACATCTAGGCCATCTTTGGCTCTACTTTTCCTTGTATATTCTCTCTTGGCCATGAGTTTTATTTACTTGCTTCTTTGAATGTCATGTAAGTTTTTATGGTACTAGAGATATTTTACATTCGAAAAGCAATAGAAATGAAAGTAAATCATATTTATTTCCAGAAAACAGCTAGAGTTAAGCGCCAAATAAACCTTATCTGTGGTTGATATGTGTTTGGGCTATGTTGCATCTTTAATTGAACCATAATCTTTAAATGTTTTGTGAGTGGAGTTAGAATTTACCTCTGGTGGACTTGGGGTCTAAAGGCTACTAAGATGCATATGTCTCTATGGTTTTCTGTCCAAATGTTGGCTTTTGAAAACATGGAGCTCTCTCTCTCTCTGCTTTTGCAGCCTGGCTGCTAGCTCTGTGGGTTGCTGGGGAGTTCTCTTTGCTTTCCTCCAGTCCTCCCCGAGGCTTTCTATGCCAGGAAGGCCTCCTTCCTCCCAAAATGTTTCAGATAAGTCTCTCTTAGAACTTTTATCTGCCCCCAGCCCTTGGAAGATAAATCCTGAGTTGAAACTGATCACTCCTAGCTCTTCCCTCCTGCCTTCAAGCCTTTGGAAAGCTGCCCCGAACACTTGGTAAAGACTCAGGCAATAGAGTTGGCAAGTGAATGCAGATTTGCTCTGTAGTTAGGGGGCTCAGAATTCCAGTTTTTCTTAGCAGTCCACACATAGGCTTTAAAATTTTGTTAAAGATTTGGTTGTTTTTTCCTTTTCCCTGTCCATAAGGGAATTTTACTTTCTCTGCCCAGCAGCCAGGGAGGAGAGCAGCTCTGTATGTCTTCTCTCCCAAAAGTGTTCATCTCTGAAGTTTAGTTTATTTAAAGTTTCTTTGCATTGTCACTTTTTTTGTGGGTTCAGAAAATCTGATTTTGTACCTCACTGAATTTGTTTTGTTTGTTATGATGAGAGTTGCACTTTCTTACAACTTTCTATTTCTTAACTGGAAGGGGAAACTATCACTAAGTACACATTTGTTGACAAAATTGAAAGAAGCAGGGGGGCAGGCTCTATTGTGCTATGTTTTTAAATTCTAGGTCTGTTCCTAATTTATTCCTTACTATATCCACGACTAGGTTTCTTTTAACATTTCTGTTTTCTGAAATGTAAAAAGAGGATAATAATTATGCCTAATTTATATACATTTTGTGAGAATTAAATGAATTACTATATGTAAAGCACTTAGACTAATGCCTGGAGCATAGTAAGAATTGTGTAAATGTTTGTTATTTCTATTTTTATTTCGAATAGGATTTTTCTTTAGAAAGCATATATTGTATTCAAAAACTTCAGCAAGATAGAGAAAGGATCAAGGTAATTACCCCCTGCTTTGTAGAGGGTAGACTTAAAAACCACTGCCAATTATTAAAACAAAAAGTATTTCCATAAATAGAGTAGTGTTTAATCAACCTGAATAACACTTTCAAGTTGTTGGTGAGTGAGGTGTTTCATCACTGGAATTAGACACTTAGTTGAATGGGGGAGAAAATGTGCTGTTACATAAGTTAAAATAAAAGTGTTAATCAGCCCCTCTTGCTTGAAGGCCTAAATAATCACTGCTGATCTGTATAACTCCTAGAGTTGATGGAATGCCCTACAGGACAATGCACAGCTGATACACTCACCATTTTTATGCCATCCCTCAAGCAGCACTGGCTGACTTTGCCTGGTTATAGGCTCCTGAGATTCTCTACAAATGAAAGAAATAGGCTGCAAAAACCAGAGGAAACAACTTTGTAGCCTCCAGTTTTTTCCCCTTTTAGTCTTTCTCTTCAAAGTCTTTCCTCTCCAAAGTCTCACCCCTTATTTCTTATTACCATTGTAATACCTATCAAATATCCTCTCATTTTTTCTCTTTTTCTCATGTACTTAAAGTGAAAATGATAATAATAGATGCAGTATCACTTATGTGTTAGAGAGATGAATGCATGACATTCTTTGAAAAATGTATTTCTTAGTAATCTAGGACTGCAAAACTGTAAAAAAAAAAAAAAAAAGGTATTGAAAAAGATCTTATCAATTAAAACAAACAAACCAACAAACCCAGAATTATTTGAGTTGGGTCTAGCCAGTCAAATTTGTGATCTGACAAAATTGTGGCTCTAGTCCACAAACTCTTGTATCCCTGGCATTCATAGCTCTGTCTTCTCAGTCTTCTCAGTCTTCTCATGCTCTCCTGGGTGTCTTCAATTATTAAACATGTGGCAAAAAAACAAGGTTTGTGTGTTTAATAACATTGGGAGTATTGAACTATTCCATTTTTCTCTCAGCTCCTTTCTTCCCTGATACCCTCAAACAACTCTTCTCTGTCTCTCTCTCTCTCTCTTCTTGTATCTCTCTCTCTCTCTTTCTCTCTCTCTCTCTCTCTCTCTCTCACACACACACACACACACAGAGAGAGAGAGAGAGAGAGAGAGGGAGCTGAAAATAATGCAATACAGTACATCTATTCTGATGCACTTTCAGGTCCTGTGGTTGCTGATTCAAGGAGGTATTTTTAGATAAGGGGCCCTTCCAGTATAAACAACCACATATGTGTAAGTCTGGCTCTATTTCTACTGAATTTTCCAAGAAATAAGGGCTTTTGGGATGCAGTATGTATATTTTCTAAATGAAAAGTTGAAAGTGGGCAACCTGCACTCCCTCCCATCTGTCCCTGTGCACTAGGCTAGGCAAACGACCACCATCGGTCATACAATCTGCTCCACCCACTCCACTAATGGACTGTTTCCTCTTTGCCTTGTTTTCAAGGTTGATGGTGTCTGAGCCAGACAGGCAGGCAGGCAGCTGCAGAGGATAGGAGCACAGCTCTTGAATCCCGTAGATAATTGCCAAAGGCAGCTGAGTTCAGGAGCCCCACCTGTTAAAGAGCTGCCAATTATTTATATGCTTATAAATCACCTTTTAAACACTAACAAGCACTAATAAGCCTTGGCTGCCAGTTACCATGGTAACTAGCCATGTCCCAAAGGGGAAAGAGACTACTGACATATGGACTCTGGGCCAGTGGTCCAGTATCTCCTGGGACTGATGTTTTTACTTCTGCACATGAAACTGTTCTGTCCAAGTACAACCTAAAATCACATGAAAAAGAAACCATAGGACATAATGAAATGCTGCCTTTTCTCCTGCAGCCCACAGTGTCTAAAGGGAATAGAATTCTGTCCAACTTCCCATGAGCAATGGGAACAGGATGCCCTAACTTGTTAAGTGGCAGTTCCTATGTACAGCCACACAGCTGGTCTACTACCCAGGCCACCTGCCATCAGATATTTTATTCTTGAAAGCTTCCTGGGCTGCTGGGCTCCACTGCTCTAAAGAGGTTTTCCTAATACATTCAGTTTGCTGTTCCAAATAGATAAGATCATAAGCTACTTGTGGTTCGCTCAGTAATATTTAGTGAGATGCAAGGAATGGTTTTAGATGAAAAAACATATTTCTGCTCCCAGCAAACTGAAGGCATTTCTTCCTTTTAAAAGCACAGTAAGAAAGCAACCACCAGTGACCCAAAGCTCTCATTATATAATAAAGAAAGAAAACTACCTTCTGCCTTCAACTAGTTTTCCAAAGTAGTTATAAGGAAGCTCACCACAAGTGTTATCTGGTATGAGATGGCAGATACGAAAGAAGCTCATGGATGCAGGGATAAGTGAACAGTGATCTACCCAAGCAACAAAGGAATGTGATTGTAATTGTTTTGCCATGACTCACCCAGAAATGGCTTTTCCATGCTTTCTAAAAGATACTAGTTTTCAATAGAAAAATTGAATTGCTGATACCACAAAGATCTTCCTTTCCCTTCAGAGGGTATTCAAATTGATACCTTTAATCTTCCAAGCTGTCAATTGTGGGGCAAACAACATTAGTTTAAGACCAAGAGTAACTAATTCAGGATTTATTAGTATTCTTACTATTTACATGCTTTGATTGAGCTGGAGAATAGAGGAAATGAATGAGCCTCTTTGCAAATTTTAGGTTTTGATGAAAACTGTGCTCGTGGCTGGAGTATATTGTTCCCTCTACCTTGGGCTGTTTCCTGGTTTCTGCATTCATTACATTATGGAATGAAAGGGTGTTCAGAGGCTGCATAAGATTTTGTATAATACATAACCGGATATATGTACATGTTTCCTTAGAGTTATACATATTCTAGTGCTGGGGAATGTGTCCTTTCCCTGGCATTGTTCTTTTCTACGGAAAGTGTCTACTTCATGTTTGATTTCTATCCATCCTTCCAATCTCTTATGCTCGTGAGTCTAAATATTCAGATAGGGATTTAGAGATAAGGTGGGGGTCTTGAGTAGCATATTACACAGATTGGTCCCAAAAATGAGATATTCTTTCATGAGCAGAGTTGACTATGTGAATAAAAATCTGGTGGAAAAGAAGGTATAGGACTGATGAGAGGTCAAGAGAGAATCAATTGTGCTCAAAACATTGTCATAATTTAATGGTTGCAAAGAATGTCTAGGTATTGACATTGATAACGAAAGGATAATCAACCCTGTGGATTGTGCAGAAAGGTTTATGGGGGAACTTGTGGTCCTCTGGTCTTGCTCCAGCAGGTTGGTGGTGAGGTTGGCAAGGTGAATGCGTAATTTGTAAGTGTGTGCATGACTGATTTAATAAGGAATCAAGTCATTTGAAATGTCAAGGGAAAGCAGACAGACTTACCTCCTACACAGGTGAAAATTTAACTGCCCCCGCCCCACCGAAACCTTGTGTTTCGTGGAAAGAGTGTTTAAGTGGAAAGAGCGGACACTGGAAACAGGACTCTAACACTGCTTGTGCTTCTAAATGTGTGTGTACCATTGGGCAAGTCACTTCTCATTTTAAGACCGTAGTTTTAATATTCCCCCTCTATGTACTTTATAAGGATGTATATGTTTATAACTATATAATTAATGTGTAAAATCTATAAAAGGTGAACGTTTCTAAATAAAACATTGTCAGTGTAAAAGATGATAGTATTAGTCATGCTAATAATGACTCCTCCTGTCTTTTGAGAGTGAACTAATAGTCTCAGAATTGATTAATAATGGATATTGAATAAAATACACAGAGAAACCAGAAGAAGACTGCTCTAGACACTACTATATAATACTGAAAGAAAGAACTGTGGAAACATTTAAAAAGGAAAAAAGTAGATGCCAACAGGATGGAAAGAGGCATGAGTAGAGGAGGGTGTAGAGGGGCAGGAAGGATGCTTGCTGACAACTCTGGAGACAACTTCTGGCTCTGTCACTCACTGGGTGGCCTAAAACAAGCTGCTGAATCTCTCTGCAACTGGAGGTTCTCATCCTCTAACAAAAAGATCTTTTATCAAATGAGAAATTGAAAATGGAACCTGGGTGTATGAAAGTCGCTGAAAATCTTGTTTCTTTTGTTGAAAGCTTTCTCAGCATTTTCTTTACTCCCAGTTCACACTGTGGTCTTGGGACACATTATTTAAAAATCCAAGAATTTGGAAACTCATAGCTTGAAGACCAGGCAACTGGATGGCATCTAGTGGTCTAACTGTACTATTCTTGCTTCTGAGATTCAAACACTCTTAGTGAAATCTGAATTCCTTCAAGAAGGAAATTAAAATAAAAACTAAAGAATGACTCAGGTGGAAAAAGTAACTTCTTGTTGACTGAGCTGGTCCATAAAAATGAATATCTAGGCCGGGCGCGGTGGCTCAAGCCTGTAATCCCAGCACTTTGGGAGGCCGAGACGGGCGGATCACGAGGTCAGGAGATCGAGACCATCCTGGCTAACACGGTGAAACCCCGTCTCTACTAAAAAAATACAAAAAACTAGCTGGGCGAGGTGGCGGGCGCCTGTAGTCCCAGCTACTCGGGAGGCTGAGGCAGGAGAATGGCGGGAACCCGGGAGGCAGAGCTTGCAGTGAGCTGAGACCCGGCCACAGCACTCCAGCCTGGGTGACAGAGCGAGACTCCGTCTCAAAAAAAAAAAAAAAAAAAAAAATGAATATCTAGAAACAATAGTCACCATAAAAGAGAGAAGAGTCCATAGGCAAGTAATGTCTCTCAAATCAATACCATTCTAAGAACATTTGTATAAGCAGAGTAGGTAGAGCAGCCATTAAAGAGTCTATGAAAATAACCTGCATTGGCAGCCTCTACTCTCCACATTCACTGACACCTAATGCAGGCTGATCAGGTTTGCAACTCAGATGAGCTAAACACCCCAATACACCCAAGTAGAGGGTCCATAGGGATGTAAACTTCGCCAGTTCTCGTTCACACAGCTTACTTTGTTATATTCTTTCCATTTTGCCCAATAATTCAGGGAAATTACTTATTACTATTATTATTATTATTATACTTTAAGTTCTAGGGTACATGTGCATAACGTGCAGGTTTGTTACATATGTATACTTGTGCAATGTGGGTGTGCTGCACCCATCAACTCGTCAGCACCCATCAACTCGTCATTTACATCAGGTATAACTCCCAATGCAATCCCTCCCCCCTCCCCCCTCCCCATGATAGGCCCCAGTGTGTGATGTTCCCCTTCCCGAGTCCAAGTGATCTCATTGTTCAGTTCCCACCTATGAGTGAGAACATGCGGTGTTTGGTTTTCTGTTCTTGTGATAGTTTGCTGAGAATGATGGTTTCCAGCTGCATCCATGTCCCTATAAAGGACACAAACTCATCCTTTTTATGGCTGCATAATATTCCATGGTGTATATGTGCCACATTTTCTTAATCCAGTCTGTCACTGATGGACATTTGGGTAATTCAGGGAAATTTCTAAAGAGACATAGCATATGCATTCGCCCACTCCTGAAAGAGGAAAGTGAACAGACTTCTAACAAGGTTCATTCAATCTTTTGCAAACAAACACAAAGGAGGGTTTTGGGGGACAAGATCCACCTGGCGTTCTAATGAAGTCATCAGTTTCTACCAAAGGTTTTTGTAAAATGCTACACACACACGCACACAATTCTTTTACAAGAAAGCTCATACAACTCTTTCCTGAGTTTCAGAATAAGATTACTATTGTTTGGGGTTTTAAAGCTTTGGGGAAATTCGTAATATTTTCACCTTTTCTTTGAGCCTGAAATTTCAATTTCCAAGTTTGAGTTCTCCCAGTGGTCTGTACATGCACTGCCAGATGGGCTGTACAGTTGAGAGAGGAAATGGAGAAATGCAGCTTTGGGTGGGAAAACACATTTCTCTGATAGTCTTCTGACAGCTCTTGTCTGTATATCGTTGATGCGGTAACAAGCTCGTGAAGCTTGATATTGAAATATTTTTTATCTCAAAAGGAATTTTAAATATTCTGATTTTTTAGAAGTCTATTAATATAAATGTTTCAAGTTTCTATAACACCCACTTTTGTTGGTTTTCAGATCAGATGCTACTCACTAAGGATTGTAAATCAGACATGTGGCGGAAATCTCCCTTGGTATGCCTGATGATCTTGGAAAGTCAGCTTATGTTATGGTTAATATCTGAAGGGGCAAAGGATGAGTAAGAGGAAGTGGCATTCTAATATTTTTAGCTCCTTCTTATCCAAGCAATTGAAGACCTCACATCTAGCCATTTATCTTTCATTTTTTTCTGTCTTTCCATCCTTTTGTTGTTGTTCTTTTATTGTGCATGCTTATGTGTGTGTGTGTATATGTGTGTTGTGTGGAGAGATTAAAAAGAAAGGAGTAAGGATTAGACTTAGAGGTTTTTTGTTTGTTTTGTTTTATTTTGTTTTGCTTATTTGTTTTGTTTTGTTTTTGAGACAGAGTCTGTCACCCAGGCTGAGTGCAGTGGCTCACTACAATGTTGAACTCCCAGGCTCAAGCGATCCTCCTACCTCAGCCTTCTAAGTAGCTGGGACTACAGGTGTGCATCACCATGCCTCACTAATTAAAAAAAAAAAATTGTAGAGACAAGGATCTTGCTATGCTGCCAGGATGGTCTTGAACTCCTGGGCTCAAGTGATCCTCCTGTCTTGGACTCCCAAAGTGCTTGGATTATAGGTATGAGCCACCACACCTGGCTAGCTTTGAGTTTTAAGGAGAAAAGAGAAGAAATAATTTTAATTTTATTTTTCATTATGTCAAGTCCTTTTCTATATCCCAGACTGAGCCCCACCTAAAATGAGTATTTAATTTGGATACTTGATACTATACCTCATTAATTTAGAAAGAAAATGATTGAGGAGTGTGTGTGTGTGTGTGTGTGTGTGTGTGTGTGTGTGTGTTTAGTGTGTGGGATAGGTCTGTGTGTAGCTACAAAGAAAATGTGTCCCATATAATTATACATATTGTCTCCACAACTATTGTGCTGCTAGTAAAGTTCAGTGCAAGCCGTCTGTGTTTTCACTCTTGTGTATCTCTCTCAACGATTTCTCCTACTGATAGCCTTACTCCGGATATACTAAAAAGCTTGCATTACCAAATGAGTAGAGCAATGTATAGTTTCCTTCTCACTCCTCCTTCTTCTCAATTTATAAAAAAAATATTTTGCTTCATCATCACTTTTACAATGAAGATTTTCTTGAAATTATTTGCCCCATTCAGAAACGTTGAGAATACTTAATCAGTTTCACCTTTGTGCCTTCAGTCTTCCTTTTGCAAATATGTATCCCAGCATCTCAAATTTCTAGTGTGCTAATGTGTTAGTTGGCATGATATTTCCTGTTCTGTGAAAGTATAAACTGTGAAAGTAGGAGTATACCTGATTCCTTCTCATATTCCTATCATCTGACCAAATATCTGGACATGGAAGTTTTATACATCTATAATATATAAATCATGTATTTATTATTATAGTCATATTCCAGTATCACTACATATACAGTATTGTGACAAATCTCAGTTTTATATAAGGATCAGAGCATCTAGTTACTTGATGATTATTTGGGTTCTGCCTCCAATGTGCTTTTTTTTAAGGATTGGCTGGCTTTTGAGGGCACTGCTGGGAGGATATAGCAGGGAGGGGAGAGGATCTTCTGGGAAGCCAGAACTTATGGCAGGGCCACGGAGTCGAGATATGAAGGACTGGCAATAAAGACTGCTGCACATCCTGCCTTTGCTGAGCTGGTGTTAGGAATGAGGCCAACCTGAATTTCTAGAAGGGAGCTAGAAAAGGATTTCTAGAAGGAAGCTGCATGGGGCTGGTTAAGGCAGTGTTAAGAAAATGAAGCTGTATTTGACGTTCATGGTTTAAAATCATTACTTTACAAAACTATTTTCCTAAGGCCTCTGGACAGATTCTAATGTGATCCAGCAAATGTCTGCTTGGCTCCAAACTAATGGACATCTGCTAATTTTCCTAACTGCTTTAATCATTTTGGGGGCTTTGCTTTAGAACCTTTCCAAATCTCCTCCTTCTCACTAAAGTCCCAAGCCTTCAAAGTCTATGCCAATTTTAATAAAGGACTAGGAGGATTACCTTACATTCCCACATTTAGTATTCTTATTTAAGATTCCACTCTTTGTCTCACTTAAATATATCATAAAGCAGAATAGATATCCTTGAATTTCCAGGAGCCAATGACTTACAAAACAAAAATTCAATCTGAGATTACACATAAGCAAAAAGCAATTTGTGCATGTGCTTTACCCACTACAGTAGGATGTTCTTGAGGTCAAGGACTTTTCTTCAAAATTTTCCCCTAGCACTTCGCAGTCTCTGTCTTCTGTTTTTTCCCTTTTGTCAAAGGTAAAAATTCAGGATTCGTTTACTGCTTTCATCTTGAAACCCTCCTAATCAAGAATGCTTGGTGACTAAATACCAAATGGAAAATTAAGAACAAAAAATTCCAGAAAATGTTTTCAGTACAAATATTAGATAATGTTTAAATATTCAACTGTTTTTTAATAATCCGGTGTGGGGCATAGGGTGTCAAGTGAGGAGGAAGAAACGAAAGAAAGATTGTTCAATGAGATCACTTGGACACAGGAAGGGGAACATCACACACCGGGGCCTATTTTGGGGAGGGGGGAGGGGGAAGGGATAGCTTTAGGAGATATACCTAATGTTAATGACTAGTTAATGGGTGCAGCACACCAACATGGCATGTGTATACATATGCAACAAACCTGCACGTTATGCACATGTACCGTAGAACTTAAGTATAATAATAATAAAAAAAGAAATTAAAAAAAAAGAGATTGTTCAAAAAAAAAAAGATACAGGAGTGCAGAGAAGGAAAATTTTCCGAAAAGAAATTAGAGTGAATGTGAGTGAAAAGTGTAGAGAAAGGGAGAGGCAACAAAGTGGAGACAGACAGTGACTGGGGCAAAGTCAGAGAAGCACATGCTAAAAAGGGCAAAGATTATTAGTAACCAACCTAATTTCCCCACCCATCAAACTTTGGTCATAATTCAGCCCAGAGAGGCCTGGATATGCAGCTTAGCTTAAATGACCTTCCACTGTCTGTCATGGGAGAATCGTTGAACTAGATGATTGGTCCTACTCTCTCTTGTTCTCAGCGGTCTCATTCACACATTCCAAAATTGTAGCCTTCTCTAAATAATGTATTTTTAGTCATATAGGAATAGATGTAACCATTCAGATATTCCCCAGTAGCAAATCTTCAGGTTAGTCAATAGACCAGTAACTGAAGCATCACCCAATTAAGATTAGTCCTGAAATTCCAGGTCTCTGATGAGTTTAACAAACTCTGTATAAATGAATATAAAATATTATCTTCACATAGGGAGAAAAGTGAAGATTTCAAAAAGTGATGAGAAGTTATAGGTACTATTTCTTTAGAATAATACTTAATGGGAAGTGTAGCTACCAGTATTACTTCTGAAAAATGACACTTGGTTCACCCCTAACATTCCACTACTGGTATTTATGAAAGTCAGGTCCTTATATTTTCTATAAATTTCAGAAACATTAAAATGAAGTACAATATGATGTCTACAGTAAAGATATACTTCTTCGTTAAACTAAATCCTCTAAAGAGTAGGGTTTTGCTAAATTTGTCTAAATTAAATTGAACCATTTCTACAAACCCCTATGAAATAGTTACCATAATCAAGCACTGTGCTAGTCCCTGTGCATTCAAAGGCAAGTAGTTTATGATTCATATTCTCTTATTTTTTGAGACAGAGTTTCACTCTTGTTGCCCAGGCTGGAGTGCAATGGCACGATCTTGGCTCACTGCAAATTCCGCCTCCCAGGTTCAAGTGATTCTCTTGCCTCAGCCTCCTGAGTAGCTGGTATTACAGCCACCACATCCGGCTAATTTTGTATTTTTAGTAGAGACAGGATTTCTCCATATTGGTCAGGCTGATCTCGAACTCCTAACCTCATGTGATCTGCCCTCCTTAGCCTCCCAAAGTGCTGGGATTACAGGTGTGAGCCACCGTACCTGGCCTGATTCATATTCTTAAGGAGTTTGTAAAATAGTGAAAATGGTCTATGATCTACTCTAAAGTAGTATGCAGATGTATTTTCAAAGAACTCTGATGTGTTTGACAACTCTGCTACCAAAATGATTCAAGTGCAGACAGCTCTGCTACTGTGTACTTGAAATGATTCACGTGCTTTCTATGAGAGTAAAGCAAGGGACGCTACCCAAGATGGGAGCAGAAAGCAGAAAGAGATGGTATTTAAACAGGTCTTGATTAAGGAGTAAGAATTTGCTGCATAAGTGGTATTCACAATAGCAAAGACATGGAATCAACCAAGATGCCCTTCAGTGGTAGACAGAATAAAGAACATGTGATACAAATACACTGTGGAATACTATGCAGCCATAAAAAGTGAAATCATGTCTTTTGCAGCAACATGGATACAGCTGGAGGTCATAATCCTAAGCAAACCAGTGCAATCCTAAGCAAACATATAGTACATTGTAATACTTTGGCTCTGTCTAGAAAACAAATACTGTATGTTCTTACTTATAAGTGGGAGGTAAGAACTGAATACACATGGATGCAAGTAAGGGAATAATAGGTGGAACTGTTTGAGGGGGGAGGATGGGAAGGTGGGCATGCATTGGAAGGCTACCTGTTGGGCACCTTGGTAATGGGATCATTCATACAGCAAGCCTCAGTGACACACAATTTACCCATATAACAAACCTGCACATGTACCCCCTAAAACTAAAATTTAAAAATGATAATAAAATGATAATAATTCTGGTTTTTATATATTATTATTTGTGTTAGTGAGCAGATTATTCACTAACATGAGCAGATTAACCTGAATAACCTGTTCACTAACACAAATAAAAATAATATACAGAACAAGAATTTGCTGCATAAAGAAAGGTTGAAGGGAGTGGGGAAGGAAGTAGGAGGACTCTATCCACGAAACAGACTAAGCAAAGAAATACACACACCAACACACATACACTCACACCAACACAAACACATACGCATATGCACATGGTCATGTATGTCTTCCTTTGACAGACTGTCATTGTATTTAAGTCAGAATTCTGAACTGAGAATAAGAAGAAATGCTTTTTTATCCTGGTTCTCCTACAATCTATTATGTGACCTGGAGGAAGATCTTTAAAGTCTTAGGGTCTCAGTTATTCCAATTGTAAAATGAAAGAGCTGGATCTTATGACAGCTATGACCCCATCCAATGAAAAAATTGGAAGATACAATAAAAACTGTGTGGTTTAAAGTTTATAATTTAGGGGATATAATTACAGATATTGAGAAGTGATCAGAACTACCCTTTTTTATTGCTTGTAAGGGAAAACATTTTAAATTTTGATCAACAGAAAAAAAAACTGCAAATTAAATATGCCTTCACTGAATGTTTTTGCTGTTTTATAACACAGAAATCTGTGGATATAAACTTGACATTTTCTATATAAATTAAGGACATTTTCCATCTAAATTTCAGATTTAAAAAACTGCTGAGAGGACATTGACGCAGAGTACATTATAATACTTTGGCTCTGTCTAGGCAAGGGGAGATGATAAAGAATCAGTGCAGTATTCAGCACCAAGTTTCAGGTGACACAATTGAATGGCTGGAAATACAGTGGGGATGTACCAAATCTTCTTCTTATATCTGAATATCTGTAGGATTTTTATTTGTCAAATATGAAAACTCAAGCTCAGAACCTATGCATAATACCAAAGATAGCCCCAGACACATATCTTTCTTTCTGCAAACATCCTACACGACTTGGAGCTCAAGGTTTCAGTGTTCAGTTCTCTGGTTCTGCATTTCCCTCATCCAGAAACAACATGAGCACAACTAAGAACCAGCCTTGGAATCTAATCTTCTATAGTAAGGCTTTAATTAAATTAAGGATGAGTTATTGAATGAATATGTTTGCATATGTATTTTTGTGTGTGTTGGGGGTGTTGGTGATGTTCTATATTTTTTCAAATTTTTAAAATATTTCTTGGGATAAATGATAATTTGTTGCCAGTTTCCAGAGGTAATACATTATTTCATTTGTGAAATGCTTGGATAACCTCAGAATCTCATATTGTATTTGCAAATCAGAGTAACCATTATAAAATGACATTTGGGGGAATGATTTCATTTCAGTTGTTTACAAGAAAAAAAAATCCCACATGTATTTAAACAATTCCCTTCATAAAAGTCCGTGATCTTCCACTTCAATGATAATAATGATGGTCTGTGATCTAAGAATTTCTCTTGGGAACATGAAAGTCCCATTATACATGTAGCAATAAACTATTGAATTAGTGTCAGTACTAATAAGACTTTGGATGAGACAAAAGGGCATATTTGGAGAGGAGACCACCCTGTTACACAGTGTGTTTATCACTTCACTATACACTTAGGGATGCCCTAGACTTTTCCTACTCTGGCTTCCCACCAGCCTTTGGTACTGATCCAAACCACTTAGTGATTAATATAGGCAGTACCCTCCTTCTATTTAAAGGTCTTGTGTATCTATTATTGTTTTTATGTTTATTATCTTAATACCTAACACTTAAAACATCTTTCTTCCAAAGAGCTCTCTGGAGTGCCATAAGGTGTCAAGTGAAGACAAATGAATGTGAAAGCATTTTGTGCTGGACAGACGAAAAGAGATATACTCTGGTCCTGCTGCTTTTGAGGAGCAACTTTTCTTGCTTGTTACTTCTTGCTCCAACATGGCAAACCCTATTCAAGATGCAGTTATTAGACTGTAGTCTTATTTTTCTTCTGTCAGTCTCTCTCTCTCTCTCTCTCACACACACACACACACACACACACACACACACACACACCCCTGCATTGCAACTCTTACCTCTCACCTTTACCCTGGTGACTTCTAAATCTGTATTCCACTATGGGGTACTTTCTTAAAGCCCAGATCCATATTTATAACTATATTTTGTAAATTTCTTCTTTAATATGTAAACTTAAATCTAACTTTCCCAACATAAATCTTATAATTTATTAATATTGTGGAAAACTGTTTTATAACTTTATTTGGTATTCAAAATGCATTTTGAAATGTACAGAATATATTTTTTAAATGTCTGGCTCTAGTTAGAAATAGATTAGAATAAAGAAAGGTATGAGACGCCCAAGGGCAGAGGATAATGATGAACAATCAAATTCAGTGAGCGTATCCCAGAATATTTTGGACTCCCTAAGAATTTGAAGACGAGATCTAGTTAATAAAAATAGATTATTGGGTTATATTAAACATAAGTTGATGACACTCAAACTTTAGTGGATAAAGTCCACTTAAGCCCAGGTATTATGTGTATCACATTTTTAGAATGGATATTAGAGAATAATTAATGTCATTTTATTTATTAATACTAACAAATATAAGCATCAACATTGAAAGGATCATATGGCTTCTTTTTGCAAGTTTTACTTTCTTAATTGTGCGCATCTGAGAAATTAATATTGGTTGAGTTAATGCAGCCAAAACCAGTAACAGGCACACTGCATCTCATACAAGTAGTTAACTAGATAGCAGACCTGATGTTTATGAAGAATTAGTTCCTCACTCCACCACCCCCGATATACTTCATTATTCTTTCTCAACTTCTTGGTCCCTATCAATGATGATTCCATTCTTCAGAAACCAGGATTGGGAGGAAGTGGAGATTCATGGGACTCATCTTGAATACCTTCCTCTTACCCATTTCATATAACCAATTAGACAACAATTCCATTTGAGTCTTCTGTTTTAATATATGTTACATTTATCTTTCTTCTTTATTGTTGACTGCCAGATCATTACCTGTTATGCTTGAATCATGGAGAAAATGTCCTAGTTGGGCCCTCAATTTCAGACAGCTGATAGAACAAGTGCCACTTTCAATAACTTGCCCAAGAGACTGAAGCCCTTCTTGTTTACTGATGCATTATGTTCAGATTTCCCTCTTTCTGTCTTTTAAGGTTCTTTATAATCCATCTCCATCTTCCCTATCTGGGGATTCCTGCTACTCCATGGTGATCCTTCTCTGGTCAGGGCCCCTTCTTTCCTGCCCCATGTCCTTGCTCTACGGTGTTGGCACCTGACTCCAAACATTTATCTCTATTGTTGACCCTCTTGAAATTTCTCCCACATTATTTTTTAACCATCAACACCTAACTCCTTAGTTCATCCCTAATTTAGGACACAACTCAGCTACTACCTTTTCCAGAAAACTTTCCCTTCAGTCTGGAGTGGAGCCCTTCAGTCGGGATTGGGTGGCCTCCTTTATGTGAACACGTACTATGTGAGTATTTGCAAAGCTAATACTATATTTTCACTCTCTGTTCATCTGCATCTATCTCTAGGCTGTTCACTCTTTGAGTGTAAGAATCTTACCCTGTGGTACTTTGTGACTTCAATGTTTAGTATCCTAACTGCCACTTAGTAGGTTGAAGTGACCTTTCTGGGCATTTAGAGCTCTTTTCTAACAATTTCAGACTTAATTGCATACTGTTTTCAAATCACTCTTTCTATGTATTGATCTTCTTTTTCTAACAATATTAAAATCATCTTATTACAGAGGAATCCCATTACAGGGATCATAGAGAACAGTTCCTACAGATCTTTCAGAGTACCCACTTACACAGTAGGTGATCGTCAATCAATTTTTGTTATTTGATTAAGTAACCAAGCATTATTGCCAATACTATCACTGACCAAAAATAATGTAACCCCAATTAGTAGGAATGAAAAGAAGTTGTGAATTACTACTCAGTATTGTTTCTTAATAGAAAGGTGGTCATTTTTGTCCCAAGAAAAATCGTTTTGTCAGTTATGATATGCATTAAAACAGGCACCAGCATTAGAAGGTCTCACATCAGCTTTTGAATAAAAACGTTCTATCTCAAGAAATAATTGACCACATTACAAGTTTCCCTTCATTGCCTCATATCCTTCTCTTTCACTACCTATATTGGCTCACATTTCCTCTTTTTCATTTAGTGCTGTCACAACCCAAATTGTCTCCCCTGTCTATCCTTTCACCTAGCCTCCTTACCCTTGAAAGTGTCTTGTCCATATATCGAAGCTACATACTTCCTAGATCAAAGCTCTACCTATAACCCAATTCTATTGAAACAGCCAATATTCCTTATACCATCTCATTCCCATTACTTCCAAACATCACGAATGGCTTCTAAAGCCACTTACCAGACAGATTTTATCGTAAGATCAATATTCTGTCATGCTTTCTTGAAATCAAAAAGAACACCATAGAAGAAGACTAATTTTGCTCCTGAAAAAAAGCCATGTGAAAATTTTAACTGATAAATTGTTGCTGGACATGGGCATCTGGAATATCTACCAAGTGTATTGGAAAGTAGGTATATTTGTGAATTGTCTGTAGTGTTCTTATTTGTTTATATTTATATACACATATTATATAAAGTTTCACGAGTAATATTAATTTATTTATCTATTCCTGACTGATGCCTAGTATCTATATAAAAAAATGTTAATAGACACAATGTGTTGAGTCGATGATCTAAGCTAAGATTTCTCATATGTGACTGGCTATCGTGACTTGAAGGATTAAGATCATATAGATTATGTTTGTAATTTTAATTTTGCGTCTCTTAAGGTACATTTAGAGTTGTGGACCTGAAAATTTTAAAAAACAAAGGTCTTTATCTCTTGCTGGAAAGAAGCAAGATGTATTAAAAGACTCTTCTATACAAAAATATTTTTCCTAATATTTTAACTACTAGAAATGTATTGAGTTTAGGAAACCCTCCTTTTATGATATTTCTATCCCTTCAGATGTTGGAACTTACCAGTCACTCACACACAAGTATAAATTATTTCAGTCAAATTTTATTTCCTGCCAAGACAGAATAGTGACATCCATTAAGAATGGGAGTAACTTTGAGGAGTAGTAATTCAGATGAAAAGCCAGAAAGCCATAGTAGACTGTCTATGTAGGGCATACAGGGAGGAAGAAACAGTGCCCCAGGCAGTGGGAGGGTGAGAAAATTTCGCTGCAACTCTTCTACTAACACAGTCTGTAATACTCTGGAGTTCCTGAAAATCATCTCAAGCCTTGCCTATGGTTATACAGCCCCAGCCTGGACAGACAAGTAGTCTATTCACACAGGTTATTGAGGATCACCTTACTTATTTGTCCAACTGATGTAAATTCCATTTATTTTGGTGGTGTTTTCTTGTTGTTCCTTACTTTATTATAAGTTTAACATAGCTGTGGGTTGTTCTGATGCAATGTAGATTTGGCCTCAGAGAAACAGACATTTTCAATCTACAACCCAGCCTACTCCTGTAAATGCTTCAGCTATGCTATAAAGGATTTATATCCTGATATTATTAGGCAGGCAGCATGGTATAATAGAAAGGGCACTGTTTTGAGAGTTGCGCTTTTTAAATACTAATCTCAGTCATCCTAAATAACTGTGTAAAGTCTAAGTTTCCATGTCTCAGCTAGAAAATCAGAGGATTGAACAAGAAGATTTTCTGGGTCTTTTCTATCTTTAACAGTATGCAATTCTTCTAATTACATATGCTTCCTGATTTTCCTCTAATTTCATATAAGATTTACTGGCTTAAAGTCTCAAAGTAATTTTCTGACAAGTAGGGTGATAATACTTGTACAGTTTATCTCACAAAGTTGCAGAAAGATACCATATTAAATTATGTGTGTCACTATACATTTGCAAACTGCAAAGCTCTATAGTTGAACAAAACACATTATCATTGGATATTTCTATTTCTAATGTTACTATGATTTAAAAAGATTTATGATACCTCAATATGCAACCAGCAGAGGGAGACAAGTTCAGATGATATTTTTTCTTGAAACAGAATCAGTTAATTGTTATATGGATGTGGTTTTAAAATTCAAAATGAGATTCATTATTGGCAAATAGGTCGCTTGTCAACATGCTGTATATATAAATATATTGAAGTAACAGAAACATATGATAGAAAAAAAAGAAAAAAACACAAATATGGGGGAAAGAATCTGAATTTCTGGACTTAGTTTATTACAGAATGCAGAGACAGCTCTCCTGTGAAGAATGTCATATTCCTAAGACAGCTCCCTGAGCCTGTCCATCTGGAAGTGCAGGCTATTTGAGTACCAGTTTAGGAACCAATCCAGAATTCTAAAAGTAGAATTTGCAAATTCCCTCTGAATCTAGCTTTTTTTTTTTTTTTTTTTTTTTTTTTTTTTTTTTTAACCCAACGTTTCTATTTTATCAACCTGGACTTCAAGAAAAGAAAAGGAGAGGCATCTTTTACCCTTCCTATTTCTTCAACTTCCATATCCAGTAAGTTGACAAGTCCCATCAGTCCTGTGAAATTTCTCTAAAAGTTTTCACCTCTTTTCTCTTTTCACTGTCATTGCCCTGTAGTCTGCTTTTATCATCTCTTGCCTGTGCTGTTTCAGAAACTTTATAACTGGCCTTCCCTGACTGTGACTTCTCCAAATCTATCTTCCATTCCATTTCCAGTTAGTTATCTTCTTAAAATACTGCTTGCTCAAAGTTTTTGATGGCTCCACATTGTATACAGAATAAAGGCCAAACTCATTAACATGCCTGTCAAGACCCCCACTAGCCCTAGCTTACAGAAGCAGGGTAACTTTCCATTTTAACTTTTTGCCATCTCCACCTTCATACACTTTCCTACAACATGTCCTTCCCCATGAATGTGAAGTCTCTGAATGAAGGATTTCATTCCTCCTCATTATTAGGAAGCAACAGTATATATGATTGATAAGGTTTGCCTCTCATCATTTCATCTACAACTTTATTAGCCTTCTAACTAGTTATTCTACTTCATCTTTGTTCTACTTTCTAACTTCGCATTGCCAAAATAAGCTCCCTAAGATGTCATTATCTCTCCTCCCTCCTCCAGAATCTAAAGTAGCCTTCTAACTATGAGATGAAGCGTGACTCTTCATTTAGGCATTTGGGAATCTTCATTAGGTAGCTTCTCTAACCCACCTTCTTCCACCTGTCCTCTCCTCTCCTTCTGTTAGTTGGGTGAGTCTTCCTGCAGCTCCATTCTTGTTGTAGACTAATTCTCATGGCCATACTTTGCTTAAAGAGTTGTCTTCCTCCATTATCTTCTTACACACCTTTCAATGATGACCTAAAATGCCATTTTCTCCACAAAGTCCCTTACTGGCTTCCCTTTTCTGAACTCCCATAGCATTTTGATTCCGCTCCCTTACAATTCAGTCCTCAGTTACTCACTGACGAATCTTATTCTGTGCTTCATGTGTGTTCATCTTATTGCTCTATCTCATGAGTTTCTGGGTTCCTGAAAATAGGGACTCTGAATTTTAGTATTTTCGGTACTAATCAGCACCAAAGAGAAGACTGGGCATATATGTTGATTAGTTTGCCTCTGTTCTATACTGAAGAGCAGGTTTGAAACGTTTGCCTTATAATTTTACAAGACAATATTTAATCCCTCTCTGGAAGGAGTTTCTAATGCCATTTCCTCATTAGACTTGCACAAGGGCAGGGTGGTCAGTCTTGTACATCATTGTTTCCTTAGAGGTTAGCACAGTCCCTGTTATATGATAGGTCTCAAGAATTATTCATTAATTTAATGAACTTTCTCATACATGGCGACACAACTGATTTGGCAGGGTTTGTGAATCCTCTTCCTCTCATCTAGACAATGCTCCTAGACTCAATATTAAAAGCACAAAGGGCTGAGAATGTGAATTCCAGACAAGATAAGACAGGAAGATACTTTTAAGCAGATAGACTTCTGGGACGCTTTGACCTAAATGACCTAATACTGAACTTGCCCTGCAGCTCGATATTGTCAGTAAACTTTGGAGAAAACATATTAGTGTTATTTACATGTCTTATAGCCTCAAGATATTTAACTGGGAATTTTTTTAAGATTTAGCAGGATAGATATTACCTGATAAATATAGATATGTAAGGAAATACTTAGTAAAGTTTAATAATTATATAGCATCTGTTGATCTTGTTATGCACTTCTTAATTTCTAACACACTGGCTTATTACACTGATATTTAATTAACATACAATAAACATATTAATGGTAAGCAAAGTTTATACTTAAAGAAAAGCAGCAACTGGAACACTTTTTTTGACTAGCTCGTATTCATAACATCCTACTTGACATTCCGTCAATTCTTATTTGATGATTTGATGAGTGGTGGCTTTCTGCAAGGGTATACTAGAGTTGAATTAATACAGTGAGGACAAATGCTGGCATATGGAAAACATTGATCACTTGTGATAGCACACGGCCTTTTGGTGAAGATTTTCCCATTATGATCAAGTCTAGCCAACTCAGTCTCCTCTCCATCTCATTTTTACCCCATAGTCTAAGCCAGTTGCCACTGGATGACTACGATTTTCTTTGTCTTGTTTGCTTGCTTCTGCCATTGCTCTTTTACAGTCCATTCTTCAATCTTTCTAATGTAAATCAGATCATGTCAATCCCTTGCTTATTCAGGTCATTAGACTAAAATCTAAATTTCTTACATGGAATGTTTTCATTATAACCCCTCCTCACTTTCTAGTTTTTATTTGTCTTTTCCAATTACCCTCATAACATACACACAAACTACATCCCAGGTTTATTGTCCTTATTTTGGTTCCTGGTGTATGACACACTTGGTTCTACCTCAGGGCCTTTGTGAATGCCATTTCTTTCACCCGGAAAGGACTTCGTGCTGATATTTGCATGGAATCTTCCTTAGATTTTGGGATTTAGTTAAAATACCAACCTCTAAAAAGAGGTGTTGGTTGACTACTTTTCTTTATGTTCCCATCACCACATCTCCAGGCCATGTACTCTGTATCACACATTTTTCTTTAATAGCATTTACTTTCTGAAATAATCTTAATATGTATGCACTTGTATAGTGTTCATTTCTGCATCCAGGATATAAGTTCAATAGAAGAGAATCTTGGCCTGTCTTGATTCACTACTGTATCAATAAAAGCATATTGATCAAATGAATGAATTAGAAACCTACTAGGCATGTCAGAATATGGAGTTGTACACCCACCTCCACTATTCCTCACTTCTCCTTGGTCTATTTTCTGATTGTAGGAATTCAAGTTACTACAACAACCACAAATAGAGGGTAGAATTTCCTGATTACCTGCTTATACTAACATGTTGCTATACTGAAGATGCCATTACTGTCATCTTTCCAGATGTTGCAATATTCTTCCCATATCTGGGGGGCATATCGAAAAGAGTAGTAGCAATGCAGGTGCAGCGTTTTTTGACTATTTCCACCTCCTTGTACATGGTGGCAGAGGGGACAACCTAGAAAGAGAAAGGTCCAAGGGCTGGTGTATGTATTTCTGGGAAATAATAAGGCACATGAAAATTGCTTTTCTGATGTGCAAATGTATCAATAAGTGTAAGCCCATATATGTTTATGCATGATCACGAGCAGGAGCAGGAAGTGAGGATGCGGGTAGCAGTTTAAGAATCCCAAAGGTCTTTCAAAAACTGGGACAGATCCAATCATCGATGCCTACCAAAATAGAACAAGTGACCAAAGTATACTTACTTAGAAGCAAAAGACTGATGTGATAATAATAAACCACAAAGACATGCACTAAATGCAAACTAAAGAGTGATTTTTTTAATTGTGCAGGATGTGGAAGAGTATTCTACATCACTGGGGGAGGGGGTCTATAGTAAAGATTTAGACAATATGTAACTGACTTGCAGCTGACTGATTTTCTTAGGCAGTGACACACATGCCAATGAAGTGTCTGTATTGGAAGGGCTAGATTCCAGAGAAAACTCACATAAGATAGTGCTATGTTTATAAGCATAAACTGGGATACTTGAATATTGCTAAATTATGATGAAATCATTGAAAATGTCATACCAGGGATCCTAAGGAGAAGTATTAACAATTCTGCATTTCTAGTTCATATGGAAATGTTAATTCCACTTAGAAAAGTAAGGTACAGGCATGGTGTTATTATGATTAAGACCTTACAACTGTAGAAATGTGGAGTAGTATATTAATATTATAGACATGTTTAGCATAAAATGCAAGCAGTGTTGCTAAATTAGTTGCACATTCCAGGCTGCATCTGGATTTCATGTGAGCCTATTACCTTATAAAGCTAAACAGAAGAATAAACCTTTCATGCCTCTTAGGGTACTCAGACGTTAGCCGGTTTTTGTTTTTCCTGCAACATTTGTCCCTGGAGAGTGCCAGAATCTTCTACAGCCTCTTTTAGAAAGGCAGTATGTTATTTTTAAGTAGTAGTTAAGATCATCTTACTTGGGTGATGATGGCTGTTTCACATGGCTAACAGCCATACTTGCCTCACAAATAACCTGAAAGTATGTTCATTTTTGCCAACCCTCTTGGAAGAATGTATATAGTGGTTTACAGAAAAATAGCTTGTGTAAATTTCAGCCACACGTTTATTTGTTTCCTTCTCTACACTTCCGAGGAAAGAAAGCAGAGAAGTTAATATCAGGATAGATTTAAGGGAGTGACCATTAGGATGAGATACATTATCCAATGTATATTGACTGTTGGATTTATTAGAAAACAAAAGATCATAGAGGACAAAAAACCAGAAGGATTCTATCAAGAATTGAAAAGAGGAAGAACTCTGAGAAAGCATAATATTGAAATGGAAGTAGATGGTGCACCCTCAAATACTTTTATTATTTTGTAAATGGTGAGGTAAGCCTCTGAGTAAGCATGAGCATTTAATCACTCTTCCGTTCTTATACATATGAAGTACAGAGTATTCCCTCTGGGCCAAGGGCTGGGTTAAAGAGCTGTACTTAAGTACTCCCTGGATGTAAATAATAAATCTTAAATAAATGAAACAAACTTCGTAATTTTGAAATTGTTGAGACAGATTCAGTCTAATTGATTAGAAATAATTTCTAAACAGCCTAAATTAGAGAATTTTTAAAATACAGCCTTTTTAAAAAACTGCGTCTTACTTTCAGTTGTCATAGTAAGTCAATCTAGTTTAACAAAAGTTGCCAAGAAATGGACTTTATTTAATAAAGATTTTTTAAAAACCTTTCATTACATTATATGATTTTTATACACATATATGCTTGTAATTTTTTTCTCATTAGGTAGGTTAGGCAATTCTATAATTCTGATTACAATCCAGATTTACTTTAATATATCCTTTTCTCATAGTGAATGTAGAGGCAAATTCCAGATTTGATTGATTTACTACAAATTCCACATTCCTACTACTTTGATATTAATTACTTTGGATTTCAGTATGTTAAGCATATGTTTTCTCCAAGCACCACCAGGCAAGTTCTTCTGGTAGTATGAGGTTACCAGTATAGGTATTAGGTAACAATCATGTATAAACATCTTCTGTTTATAATACGCTACCACCCACCATACTTTCTCCTTGTCCTGAAAAAAACCTTTTCTTTCTTCATACAAAATCTAGTTGACTGACACAGGAGAATACTCATACTCTTTCAATGTCTAATCCTTCCCCTCAGAGTATCTCTGCTCTTACTGGGGGTCATACTATTCACCTAGCACCAGCAGTGGAAACAGATAATTCTCATAGCTACCAGTCCCTTTTATCTCTCTTTTCTTCCATTTGACATGGAAGAAGCACCAAACCAAAGGATATATGTTAATAGAAGCCTTTTTCTAAGCTCACTCTTCATTCCTAAGTGCTTAGAATTAGCCTGACAAAGAAGGTCAAGTCTGTTGGTGGTGTGGGGAAAGGGAGGGTGCTTCTCTGCAATAGAGGCAGAAAGTTACGTAATCTTGCATCTTTGATCTTTGTGGGGGTTTTGTTTGTTTGTTTGTTTTTGTTTTTGTTTTTTGGCACTTGAAGCTCATTTTTCCATTGATACTGGGATTCACAGGATTATGAGTTCTGTAGTCAACTATCCACTTGGCCTAACCATTTCTCCTGTGGCAAAATGGATTCTAAGTTTTAAACAGCTGAGTTATAACTTAGTGGTCGATCATTGGTTTATTAACTGAGCACTGCTTATAATCCCTGACATAGGACACCTTGATTTATATAAAATGAATGCACAGTACACATAAAATTAATTGAACTCCATCAATTATGAATTTGTGACAATTCAGATTCTAGTCCTCAGTTTTTTCTTAAAAGCAAAAGAGGTCTTCCTTTTTTTCCTCACGTAATCTGTAAGAGTTTATCTATCTTTTAAACTGGTAACACGCAGCGGAAAAAGTGCTTTGAGTATTCTGAGGGCAAGCCAGTCTCAGCACAGGGTTTCCTTAAGGCTTGTGCTCTGGTAGGGTTTGATAAGGAATCCTAAGCATGTTTCTTTCTTTTTATTTTATCTTTGGCAAATGTCCTAGGCTAAACATTTGCTTACATAAGAGGGATGGGTATAATATCTCTCTATGTGCATATGTATTTTCATATGTATGGAATATTTGTGGAAAGATACATAACAAACTGAAAATATATGTTGCCTCCAAAAAAGAGAAATGGGTTGCCTAAAGATAGGAATAAGAAGAAAACAACAGTTCACTCTATAGCACCTTGTACCATTTGGTTTTTGTACTATATGAACACTTTCATTATTTAAATAAATATAATCAAAAAAGAGAAAAATAAAGTCCTTGGCTGGTACAAACACATTCTTTATCCTCAACATCAGTACTGAGGGAGATGTCCAAGAGTGTGGGGCTCTCACTTGAGTGACTATCAGTAGTCTTTATGGTCCTCATCACTTGCTTGGCTCATGGAATAGAAGGAGTGACAAATGATGGTAACCTGTCTGCCATTAGCTGGAGTACTGCACACAACCTTACTTAGTGTCTCTTTGCAAATGACAAGCTTTGTGATTTACAAATCTCCTCCCTTGCATATGAACATTTTGAGAAGTAAGTGCCAGGAGGAACTTGGGTAGCAATTCAATGTGTCCTTTAAATAGTAATCCTTAATAGCATTACTCATGTGTAGGATTGAGTGAGGGTTTCCTGGAGAGTGAAGTTGATTTAGGGATCAGGGATCAGCTGCTGAGGCTGGCACTTGGAAAAAACAAGCCAAGCATTCACACCCCAGACCACTCAATACCAGCATTGTCTCCAATCCATCTTTCATAAGGGGGTTCCAAGAGGGGGAGGGGACGAAGGAAGGAGAGAAAATAAACCATTTTCATCCTGTAAGAGAAAGTGCAGGAAAGAGGAAAGAATGAACAAGATTTGAACACGCAAAGCCAGTTGCCAAGAATGTTTCGTTTGAAATCAACTTTGGCTTTTATTCTTAGACTCCACTGTCACGTTTCTCCTCAGTTTCCTTCTCCCATCTTTCAGGACATTCCCCACCCTCACTCCCCACCTCAATGGTTTCCCATCCTTCTCTGTCCCACTCCCCCCATTTGCAACTCTCTTTCCCACCTCCTTTTTCTTCTTTCCTCACTCCTTCCCTCTCCTTTCCTGGACTCTTTCTCCTGTTCTTTTATAGCTTAAGTCCCTCTCCTTCTCCCCTCTGTCCTGAACAGTACCTCTAAACTCCATTCCCCCTTCTTAAGGAAATCAGCCAGGCCTCAGATGGAGCTGTCGTCCTGACAACCCAAAGGCGCATCAGGCTTTCATTGAGGCTCGCTGCTGCTGAAGGGGGCAGTTGTGCAAAGCGAGGGGCCACGTCGAGGGGAGGGCAGAGGGGATGACGTGGAGGGGCTGTTGATAACCAGCAGGGTCGGGGGTTGGGGGGGAGGTGCTGAGCAGAGAGAGCGCCGGGGACTGGGAGAAACAGGAAAGGGAGGAGGGGGAGAGAGGCTCTGGGTTGCTGCTGCTTCTGCTGCTTCTGCTGCTGCTGCTGCTGCTGTGTGGCTGTTTCTGTACACTCACTGGCAGGCTTGGTGCCGGCTCCCTCGCCCGCCCGCCCGCCCGCCAGCCAGCCTGGGAAAGTGGGTTACAGAGCGAAGGAGCTCAGCTCGACACTGGCAGAGGAGCATCCAGCCACAGAGAGACCAAACAAGAACCCCTTCCTTTGGCTTCCTCTTCAGCTCTTCCACGGGGCTTGCTATTTGCACTCTCTCTTTTGAAATTGTGCTGCTTTTACTTTTCACCCTTCTGCTTGGGTTTTATGAGGGCTTTGTTAAGTCTTAGAGGGAAAAGAGACTGAGCGAGGGAAAGAGAGAGGCAAAGTGGAAAGGACCATAAACTGGCAAAGCCCGCTCTGCGCTCGCTGTGGATGAAAGCCCCGTGTTGGTGAAGCCTCTCCTCGCGAGCAGCGCGCACCCCTCCAGAGCACCCCGCGGACCCGCACCTCGGCGTGGCCACCATGGTCGGGAGAGTTCAGCCGGATCGGAAACAGTTGCCGCTGGTCCTACTGAGATTGCTCTGCCTTCTTCCCACAGGACTGCCTGTTCGCAGCGTGGATTTTAACCGAGGCACGGACAACATCACCGTGAGGCAGGGGGACACAGCCATCCTCAGGTAGGGCTTTCGGGCAACTTTTCTGCTGCGCGCGTCTACGTGTGTGTGTGTGTGTGTGTGTGTGTGTGTGTATGTGTGTGTGTGTGCATGCGCGCCTGATCTCCTTGAACTCCGGCTCCTGATGGTGCAGGTTTGTGGGGTGTGTGTGTGTGGTGTGTGTGTGTGTGTGTATGTGTGTGTGTCCCCGTTTTACTGACTGGTTGGCATTATAGCTAACCAAATTCAAGGGAATTCTGGTCCCTGTCAAGCAGCAGTGGTGTTGGTTAAGTGTTGTTCGGTTCTTAGGACCTTGTTTCTCTTACCAAGGAAGCCTAACTTCACCCATGACATTAGTGGCTTCTGGGCAGTATTCTTGCTATTGTGATTGCTGTTGCATTGCACTTGAGAGTTTTGTTGGGATTCCTTAATTCTGAAAGAAAGGTTGTTGGATTATGGCTCTCAGAGAGTAGTACACAGTACTGCATTCTCCTTGCTCCTCCCGTGTGTGTGTGTGTGTGTGTGTGTGTGCATGCATGCCAACACACACACACACACACACACATCAAGGCTGTGTGTGAGGGTTTCTGATAGAAGACTTTCTGTACGGATCTTCTAATTGACATGGAGGGCAATAAATCAATCTTAGAACTTTGGTTGGTTACTGAGCCTTTTCTGGAATGTGGATATAAATCAACACAAGATATGAGGAGCAGAAAGAAAAGGAACTTGCCAAATTGCTGATATTTAGAGTAGGAGTGTTAAACACAGAGGTTGGGAAAGAATTAACCTGGCATACAATGGATATTTCACATTGATTATTGACTTCAAAGTGTTTTTTCTGTGCAGCTCTGCCAAACTCTAAAATAATTTGAGATTGAAATTTGGAAAGGAAGAGTCCCAAGTCCTTGGGAGTTTGACCCCTATCAGGTACTGGGAGCTAGAGAGACTCAAGTGAGACCTAGTCATATTTTTATTTCTAAAATGCTCCAAGGTTATTTTTTTGTGCTTCTCTTCTCTCTTCCTCCTCTCTACCAACTGTACCTACCCCTTGTTCTTTTTTCTAGCTTTCCTTGAATTTCTGGCAGATGCTAACAAAAAGAAAGAAAGAATCACTCTCCTTGGAGATCTTTTAAAATCTCATTTCCTCCAAATAAAATGACCCAGTGTCAGTCTGTCTATCTAGCTAATATTGCTTGTTGTGGCAATAAAAACACAGTATACGATAGAAAATAAACCTCTAATCTGTGTGCAAGGAGCTGATAGTGCATAAACCCTGGGGCATCAGGGAGCAGTTCTCTAGCAGAGCTGCCGACAGCAGCAAAGTTTTCTTTCTTTTTCTCAGAAATAAATTTGGTTGGCTGTCACAGTGTCCTGCTTTGGGAGCTCTAGCCTTGTTAGAGAGGAAAGTGTGCGTTGTGTGCCGTGCATTGCGTGTGTGTGTGTTGTGTGGGTATGTGTTTCTCCAGATTGTAAAAAGTGAGAAAATGCTAATGTGTAAGCACTCCTTTCTTCATTTCCTGAGCATTGGTGATTATGAATCCCAAAGATCCTACTATCCAAAGCAGATTTTCCCTTCTAGCTCTTCAGCCTTATAAACCTGCATGTGTGATTTATCCACATGGAGTAGTAAGATTTATAGAGTAATTTATCTGTTTGCAAAGGGATTCGGACATGGTGCAGAAAATGTTTTTGCAAACACAAAAGCATGCCATTTCGATTGCTAACATTCATACTCCCTAACATCATTAACCCTTTAATGGTGAAGCACTCTATATAAATATATGCTATCCCTAGAAATTTTGTTCACTGGTTACAAGATTGAATATGAGAAAAATGAATAACTTGAATGTATACGTTTTTTATTTCAGTGTCCTTGAGCTTTGTAAGGTCTTTCTAAGTTAGCATCTCCTATACCTTAAACTATAGTTGTCTAAGAGTTAGATAAGTATAGAAATGTTAATTCAGAAGAATAAAAATATTCTTATACTTTTGTACAGAGGCAGTCTCACTGTATACATATCTATGGATGATACATATGTGCTTTTGTATGTCTATGGTGCAATAGAAACAGAGTTTTAAATGTTACACTTTAGCAGACATTACAGTGTGGAAATAGGGACTATGAGAGAAAAAATAAACACAGAACCACTTATTCTCTGGGAAAGAAACGATAGACAAACAGCATGCAAATAAGTCGCCTGTGAAACACCATTTCTTTTCCAGACCTCACCTTACATGCCCTCTTTTTTGTTTCCTTGCCTTGGACAAGGGTTTATTTTGGGGTTGGTGGAGCTTCATCCGAATTAACTATGGAGAGAATTCCCTTTGTTTTCTTAGCTGACCTTCTTCTCAATCTCTTTAAATCCAGTAAGCTTTGTGGGTCAGTTTCCTGGTGAAGAATGGTGTTCTTCCTTTCTGTTTATAAGGCCAGACAGGGAAAGGCGTGTTTTCACTTTATTTGTGACATTTTACCGGGTGCATGAGCTTTCAGGGGAGGAAAGGAAGGAGACCTCGATTCATTGGAAGCCACAGTAGATGTTTGGCACTGAGAAAGTGAAATGGCTAGGAGAAAAAAAATAATTCTGTTAGTGAGTCTGTGGCCCTGAATAATCTGAGACGGCAACAGGAGACAAGGGAGGTTTGTAATTCTAGTGATCCAGTGACAGGAGTTCAGCTGTCTGTCCCCAAAACACTTACCTTCACTGACTTAAAGTTTTCTGTGAAACAAGAGTTTCTTTTGGAGATTGATGCTCATTTTTATATAATTATGATCTTTAGTGTAATTATGCATCAGATAGGAGAGTGCACACTAGTCTTCAGGTCTTGGCCTGCAATTTCTATCATTTTGAAAATAATAAAAACGATATAATTATGGTGAGAAAACTGGAGGGAAAGAGAGATAGCCTCCTGTGTATATACCTAACTCAATTATTTTCTAGAGGAGATTACAGATCAGTATGAGAAATTATATAAAGAACTAAAGATAACCACAATACCAACTTCTTCTATCCCAGGGACAAAGAATCAAAGTGTGATTCTGTGATTCATAAAGTAGTGGCAGCAGCACAGCAGCCTCGGAGGTCCTCCCTAAATAGAATAACCAGAATCTACATTTATATTTGTGTGCACAGGAAAGAATGAGACATGCTTATCCACAGGACTTCAGTCATGAAGCTGCCTCAGGTGCTTTACTAAACAGAGTCTACCTGCCTCATTACCAGCTCCCACAGGAGTAAGAGTTCAATTACTGGATAAGTTTCTAACACTGTTTCTTCCCTCTCTACTGTCATACCCATAGAGATTCACCTCCTGCTTAATATTGGCAGGTTGAGACTATGTATTAATAGTTCTCTTACAAGTCAAAATATAGTGGAAATAGAGGGTATTTCAAACCAACCTCTAAAATTTCATTTTTAGTAGTCCTACTGACCATATTTTCAATGTGAGTGGAAGATTTCTGAAAAGATAATAATAAAATATTTGACCACAAAGAATCATGCTAGTTTCATAATACATTATATTGTCACATATGTATTCATAAGGCAACTTTGTAAGACACACATACACATGTGTATCTGGATATAAAACAAGTGGACATGTGATAAAATACAGGGACTTCACACTTGTGATTTTAAATATTCTAAATTCAAGGTAATAAAATTTTATTTACTTCGTAATTCTGACCCTATTTGATGTTTACAGGATATTATAATACTTTTAATGTTAATAACATTGTTCCCAGTTAAATGTCAGCATACCTAGCAAGTATTAAAGATTCCCAAGGAAACTAAGTATCTAAATGTAGAATAGCTAATGTTCAGTTTTTTCAAATTTGGGGTCTTTAATTCCCTGTTTGTTTCTACACCAAGGGGGGAAAAGAAGAAACAACAAAAGAAGATGTGATTATTTGATAGTAAAATGTGAAGATCTTGTTCAAATTTCTGTTTATCTTCTGTAAATCATCTGGAATGCCAATATTCACTAATAAAGTGTCAACACTCAAATTCTTGACACGATACGTGATTTTCTATGACTTACAATTCACTATTTGAAACAAACTGTGGGCATGGGCCTACTGGGTAAGTTTGTGACCATCATGAAGTTTTCTTTTTCTGTAGTTAAATCACTAAATGTAATCAAAATTTGATGGTTAGCCCTGATACTTTAAGGATCATGCATTGCCGATAAATCGTTTATCAAATATACTTAGTAAATAATGGAGTATAGCATACTATATATCATCTAGGAATATGGCATATTATATACATTTTGTTAAAGAATATTTATGTACCTGTGAATTTTATCATTTGTTGTCATTTATGGCCTGAGAAACACAGTGGGCTAATCTCGTAAGAAAATGGCAAACTGTGGCCATTTGTTTTTCTGTAAGTATGGGACATATAAGTGCGTCTATACACACATGCAATACACAAGAGATTTTTATGTTATGTGGTTTGACTTAGAAAGACATATCTGTAGAATTGTGGAAAGAACCAAAGGTGACTAACTCATCCACTAAGTCACTGGTGAGGGTTAAATGTTTGTGTTTCTCAAAGCTGATTCCACATAACAGCAAACTCAGGCCAAAAAGGATTAGTGCATTTTACTGTGGTCTCTGAGAGTGCCAAATACAAAGGGCTGTGACTCACCTGATATGAGGTTGCCTGAATATCCTTGTCCCTCTCCCTGTCATCATCTGAGCCTCAGAGATATCCCTCCTCCAGGGCATTAGAGCTTATAGCCATTGGCCCTGTTTTTCTCTAATGTCCTGCCTGTTAGTTTGTACGACTCAGAAGATCTGGGCTCTGAATTTGGATCTATACTTGCATGCTATAACTTTAAGCAAGTCTCTTGAATACTTTGAGCTTCAGTTTGATTTACAAAATGCTAAAACTATCGGCTGGGTGCGGTGGCTCACGCCTGTAATCCCAGCACTTAGGGAGGCTGAGGCCAGGGAATCACAAGGTCAAGAGATTGAGACCATCCTGGCCAACATGGTGAAAACCCATCTCTGCTAAAACTACAAAAATTAGGTGGGCATGGTGGTGTGCACCTGCAGTCCCAGCTGCTTGGGAGACTGAGAAAGGAGAATTGCTTGAACCCGTGGGGCAGAGGTTGCAGTGAGCCAAGATCGTGCCACTGCACTCCAGCCTGGTGACAAAGCGAGACACCAACTCAAAAATAAATAAATAAATAAAAATGCTGAAACTATCTATTTTAGTTACCCTACAGGGTTGTTTTAAGATGCTCACAGGAGGTAAGGTAGAAGTTTGTTGAACTGTAAAGTGCTACACAAATGTAAACAATCAATGGCTTTTCAACCACATACAGCCAGTTATTTAGACTTCAGGGAATTCTTTTTTGTTTTCTTTTTTTTTTTAGGCCAGTGTGTCTCAAATTTCAGTGTGTATGTAAAGTATGTGGAGGGCTTGCTATAGCAGATTGCTTGACCTCCATCGCTAGAGTTTTTGAGTCTATAGGTCCCTGGTAAGTCTGAGAATTTGCATTTCTCACAAGTTCTCAGCTGATGCGGATACTACAGGATACTACAAGTGTGATCCACGGATGGGCACCTTAAGTACCACATAGTTGCCTGTTACAAAAACAAAATCTCAGGACCTGTGCTGGAGGGACTAAACCAGAGTCCACATTTTAACAAGACTAGCTATTCGCCAGCATACTGATGTTGGAGAAGCACTGCATTAGATAGTTCACAGCCATGGAAGTACAGTACTGTCAGCTGCGGAACTTTTAAAAAATACTGATGCCACATATCCTCTCCTCAGAAATTTTTGATGTGGTTTGTTTGGGGAAGGGACTGGGCACAGGTTGTTGTTCTTTTGTTTTTTAATGATTCTGCTATGTACATAGAGGTAAAAACCAGTACCTCACTGGATAAGGAATCTCTTTTACAAATCATTTTCAGGGCAGCACTAAATAGATATCAGTAAAAAAGCTGAAGTCACGTTGTACCATTTGAGAAATATGTCAGTAGCTAAAGATGAACAAATTCTAACAGGAGAGAGGAAATAGACCACCATAAAACCATTTGTTTGTTACACAATTTCATCATTATGAGGCCATGGAAAATAGGGTGACTTTCTTTAATATGAATCAGATTTACATAATTTCTATCGAAATAACATAAAGCTTCTTCTTCTGTGCTGTCTCATTTGGGTTAGACAAGATACAGAACTGTTCTAAGTTGTTTTTTTGTTGCTTCTAATGCTATCACTAAGGGAGAAAAGAGACAGTATTTAGACAAGGAACATGGCTTCTGTGCTAACATATTCAAGCATGGTAAATTCTGTGCGCTTATATATATGAATACGTGATTTGCTAAATAATTGTATTTGTATAATTCATCTCAATTTTATATATTGATTTCTCTTTAGTTAAAACTTATAGATAAGCCTGTGTCACAGATAAAAGACTTTTCATAAAGGATATAATAAGTTCAAAATGGTCAAGAAGTAGTCAGAAGACCAACCTCTAAATAGCATGAAAGACTCTAATCTATTAAATAAAGATAACTGACAACTATTTTTGCCTACTATACAAACTATTTTTATGATCAAATGATATCTGTATCAAAGTATTTTATAAACTATGTAATGGTGTAAACTATAAGCTCTTAAGACTATAGTCATATTTACAGCAGGATATAACTTTTAGAAAATATTAAAAATGTAAGAAAACAAGATTTGTATTATTATTTCTATGCTACGCACAGGCCAGTTGCACTACAATGTTTTTATTATTTTGTTTCAATTCCTTTAAAGTCACAAGTATCTTATGATATAGTTGAGTTTCTTATCAAGAGTGCAGGGCAAGTAGCCTTTTTTTTTTTTTTTTTTGTAGTTACCTGTAATTAAAACTTAAACTCCAGTTAATGTGTGATTAACCTTTACATAATAAACCCTTTACTTCGGGTTTTGTTAATTACTGTAGGGAAACTTCATAGAAATATAGAATAGGAAAGGCCTTGGAGATTAGGCAGTCCACTATCTCATTTTAAAGTGAGGTAACTGAGAAGAGAAAAATTTAGCTCATTGTCCAAAAACTTGAGTGATCAATTAAGAATTAGAACTCATGTATTTTAATTTTCATTTCACAGTACCACTTGAGATTACCTTTTTGGTTTTCATTTTATCTGATGAAATGCCATTTTTATTATACATAAATGTATGCTTAAAAATGTCTTTCTCACCTCTTCCTTCCTCTCTTCTTCTCTCCTCTCCCCTTCCCTTCTCTCCCCTCCTCCTCCCTCCAACTCGTCCCTCTTCCCTTCTCTCCTCCCTTCTCCTCTCTCCTTCCTCTCCCCTTTTCCCTCTCTCTCCTCCCTGTAAATCAAATCTGCATTTACCTGTGGAGGATCATCCAGTTAGTGTTGGTCAAGGAGGATTTGTTTCAAGGAAATGTCCCATCTTTCACATGTCTACCATCTGTCTATACCGCATGAGTTTTCCTTCCTCCATTTGAAGCTACCAGCTTATTGGTTTTTATTATTTTTTTCTATAAATTATTGGAATACAGGTGATATTTGGTTACATGAGTAAGTTCTTTAGTGGTGATTTGTGAGATCCTAGTGCAACCATTACCCGAGCAGCATACAGTGAGCCGTATTTGTTGTCTTTTATTCCTCGCCCCCCTTCCACTCTTCCCCCAAGTCCCCAAAGTCTATTGTATCATTCTTATGCCTTTGTGTCCTCATAGCTTAGCTCCCACATATCAGTGAAAACATATGATGTTTGGTTTTACATTCCTGAGTTACTTCATTTAGAATAATAGTCTCCAATGTCATCCAGGTCATTGCAAATGCTGTTAATTCATTCCTTTTTATGGCTGAGTTTTTTATAGATAGATAGATAGATAGATAGATAGATAGATAGATAGATAGATAGATAGATTCCACACTTTATCACTTTACCCACTTGTTGATTGATGGGCATTTGGGTTGGCTTCACAGATTTTGCAGTTGTGAATTGTGCTGCTATAAACATGCGTGTGCAAGTATCTTTTTCGAATAATGACTTCTTTTCCTCTGGGTAGATATCCAGTGATAGGATTGCTGGATCAAATGGTAGTTCTACTTTTAGTTCTTTAACAAATCTCCACACTGTTTTCCATAGTGGCTGTACTAGTTAACATTCCCACCAGCAGTGTAGAAGTGTTCTCTGATCACCGCATCCACGCCAGCATCTATTGTGTTTTGATTCTTTGATTATGGCCATTCTTGGAGGAGTAAGGTGGTATCACATTGTAGTTTGATTTTCATTAGTGATGTTGAGCATTCTTTCATATGTTTGTTGGCCATTTGTATATCTTCTTTTGAGAATTGTCTATTTGTGTCCTTAGCCCACTTTTTGATGGGATTTTTTTCTTAATGATTTGTTTGAGGTGGTTGTAGATTCTGGATATTAGTCCTTTGTCAGATGTATGGATTGTGAAGATCTTCTCTCAATCTGTGGGTTGTCTGTTTACTCTGCTGACTGTTCCTTTTGCTGTGCAAAACCTCTGTGGTTTAATTAGGTCCCAGCTATTTATCTTTGTTTTTATTGCAATTGCTTTTGGGTTTTGGGTCATAAAATCCTTGCCTAAGCCAATGTCTAGAAAGGTTTTTCCAATGTTACCCTCTAGAATTTTTGTAGTTTCAGGTCTTTGGTTTAAGTCCTTAATCCATCTTGAGTTGATTTTTGTATAAGTTGAGAGATGAAGATCCAGTTTCATTTGCCTACATGTGGCTAGCTGATTATCCCAGCACCATTTGTTGAAAAGGGTGTCCTTTCACCACTTTATGTTTTTGTTTGCTTTGTCGAAGATCATTCCTAAAGCTGTTTTCACATTTGGTAGAACCTCTACAAGGATCCCTTGGTTCTCACAACTCCGGCCCCCTTTTAAGAAAATTCCTTTTTTCTTGTTTCTGGTACCTCTGCCTGTTACTCAGTCTTCTCATCTGAATTTGACCCTTTCTCTCAGTTACTACAACCGAATTTCTAAACCTGCTGCCTTCTTATTGTTATTTATGAACTTCTGCCTGATTAGGATGGCTGTAGATATTCTTTGAACATCCTTAAGAGGTTCTCTACTCATTATACTCCCTGTAGATTTATTATTTAAAATCCTTTGAGGAAGGCAGAACTTTTTTCCCCCAGTAGATACAAAATTTGCCTTGGGCTAACAATGAAGCTGATGGTGGCCAGTTAAGAGGAACTGAGTATAGATCCAGCTCTGGCTCCTGAGTAGTGAGGCAGTGTGCAAAAAGCCCTCTTGCAGGTGTCTAGTGGTTTCTGGTGTGGCACGCAGGACAAGATCTCTTGAGCTTTTCTGAGCAGTGAGAGGTGGGGCCAGAGACATCCAACAAGGTCTTATCAAGAGAAGGACAAAGCACAATAAGGAGAAACAACAGGCCAGCACCCCCTAGTTAGTCCCGCAGGGAGGCAGGCAGGGGTGACACGGAGGTTGTCAACCGGTAGTGAAGACTCAGTTACAAGCCCCAGGAGTTCAGGAAAGGAACAGAGTCCTTGGGACAAGAGCTGATTTGAACTTGAGTCCTCAGGAATTAGGGACTTAGACCTGAGCACATTACCAAGATGGGTAACCTGGTTAAGGAGTAAAAGAGAGGGACCCAGTTTTTAGAGCTGAAGCTCTGTATCAAAGCTATGGTAACCCAGGGATGACTTGAAGGTTAATCTCAAAGCGTGGAGCTCCATCTCTTCAAACTCTTACTGTATAATCTCAGATCATAAAACCTGGTCTAGCTCTGTGGGGAGAAGATGGAGACAAAGGTCTGACATTAAGTAAGAACTGAACTAGTGCTTCTTCCTGCCTTATTTAAGTTTACCAGCTCACATCTTCAGTCTACTTAGAACTTCTAGACTTCATGAAATTGGCAGAATGAAGGACCGGAGATGGCCTATGCAAGACCTGTGGTTTTCCAGTATTAGTCTAAATGTGTCACTTGATCCTTCCAAGAACATCCACCATAAAGTCAAAGCCCTGGCCGGGCGCAGTGGCTCACACCTGTAATTCCAGCATTTTGGGAGGCCGAGGCTGATGTATCACGAGGTTAAGAGATCGAGACCATCCTGGCCAACGTGGTGAAACCCCGTCTCTACTAAAAATACAAAAATTAGCTGGGTGTGGTGGCACGTGCCTGTAGTCCCATCTACTCAGGAGGCTGAAGCAGGAGAATTGCTTGAACCTGGGAGGCAGAGGTTGCAGTGAGCCGAGATCGCACCACTGCACTCCAGCCTAGCAACAGAGTGAGACTCCTCCTTCTCCTTCTAACCCTCAGTCCTCCAAACATCTTTACTAGGTTACCTCTTTGCTCCTCCTTCAAGACGTAAGACTCAGTTCTGGTGCTGTCTCGTTCAGGAAATCCTCCTTAATTCTCCCAAGCTAAGCTAAGTATCCTGTTTATTATCACTGCTAGCCTCCCTGAATCCTTTAAACTTTGCATTTACTACATGTCTTAAAAACATCTTGTTTACTTGTGTCTTGCCTCAAATATAGGCATCTCATTTACTTTACCTTTTCATCCCAGAATTTAGCTCAGTACCCGTGAATGCTCGAATAAATATTTGCCTACTGAATTGAACAGAGAAGGATGGTTGTGCTATAAATCAAGCTGACTAAAGTTGATTTATAAAAGAGGAAACACATTAGAAGAATATCAGACTGAAGGAAGATATTTTGGTGAAGTCAGCCACCACTGGAGTAATTGTGGATGTGGTGTTGAAGAGAGTCTAGTCGTAAAATCAGAGATAGATAATTCTCTGATTATTGGTAGGGTAAAAAGTTTTGGTTAGAAATACCTTCAAAATTTCCCATTGCGGTTATTCTTTTCAGGAATTGTTTTTTAGAAAATGAGTAGGGGAAATGGGGGTATTTTGGGAAGGATCCCAAAGTTTCAGTGTTACAGACATAGGGACCTAGATAAAGCACGCCCTTTTCTTAGGAAAATAGTAGTTTCTGACAGAACAAGGATTCACTCAATGGCCATGAAGTGAGATATCTGTGAAGAGGTCAGTATCCTGGGTAGCTCTGAGAAGAAGGAATCTACCTTCCTGGAGTGCTAGATGGCTTTCTCCCTCTACAGGTGACTGAATTTTCAGGAATTAAATAGGGGATTTGGGAATCACTTAAATAGCGGGATTGTGCGCAACAGGTATATTCATCTCCATCGATCCATTCTAGTTTCTTTTGAAATGAGGCAATGTGCATATCACTTACATTTATTTGACTAAAAGTGGTTATTAACACTGATAGTGATGTTTACCTGGGCATTGCATCTTAAAGCTCATTATGCATTCCTGGAAAAATTAAAACTGGAATGTTCAGTGGAATTTGTAATAATCCCAAATTTCCTTCTGTATATCTTTCCCTAATGCACAAGGGTATTATTTATGTGAGATTGGAGGGAAATGAATAACCCTGAGGAAACATGCAACCTAGCTTTCCATAAAATAATGCATTACTGTTTATTTTATTGTAATTGTCTAATGATGCATTTCTATATTGAATCTCTATAATTTGCCTAAAATTAATTCTATCCTTTCTAAAGTTGTACTTTAGTTATGGTACTATTTGCCACCCTATCATACTAGAAACAAAATATTAAAAAAAAGAAAGTGATGCAGCCTAACACTAAGTCACGCATAGTAAGTATCTACATGTGAAAACACTGACTGGGAAACATAATTGGTTTCCTGACTTCTGATTGTTTTGTGTCATCACACACACCTCACTCTAGCATATGTGTATTAGGGCTGTTCATTTTATGAGACGTAAGCCACATATGGTTGCCAATTTCAGCTGGTGTTTGTTTTGAGATAATTAAAGATCGCTGTCACCTTCTACATGTTCATGATGTAATTGTATAAGCATATCTAAAGATCAGCATTCTATATTGCTGAATCATTAACTTAGCAGGAGAATGGATTTTTTTTGTTTGTCTCTCTTTCTGACCTCTGTTCTATCTCTTTGGGCACTAATATGATGCACTGATCATCACCACAACAATAAACTGCTTAAAGTCTACAAGATATTACTTGATTGGATAAACCTCTAGATTGGGCATGAAAAAATTTAGCCTTTAGTTTTGCAAAAACCATTAACTGTGTAAAGTTGGAAATTAGCTTCCATTGTTCCAACTCCTACTTGGTCTTGTGAAGTGGCTTTATGTTTTTGAATATAGCTGCATTCACAAGAAGAAGAAATGCAAGAAATTATAAATAGAATGATGATAACCACAATTTTTTTAAAACTCCTATATTATAAATGTCATAATATAGAAAACTTTAAAAATATGTTTACATTGATGCTTTAATTCTTGCATAAACATAAAACAGAACTCAAAATCTAATTCTTCTAAAAATAAGAGTACAAAAATTTGTATCATGAATATACTTGATCTATATAGTGTAGCTGTGTTTGAGTACAAGACCTTAACTTTATTTTTATTTTTGTATATGTTTATAATTATATATAAAAAAGTAAAAGCATAAATGTGCTTTTTATATGTACATAAAATTTACATACACAAAATATGGACATGAATATTACTTTGAACTTGGGTCATGTCATACTTTAATAGGAACATAATTAATTTGATGCATCGATTATACAGAAAACCAAAGTTTTAAAGGTATCAAGCATGTAAACAGATACAGTATATAAGAGGTATCACACAATGGCTACCTTAATTTGTTTTGATTAATATGTTTTATTTTTAATTAATCATGCAAGGTGCTAAGATTACATTATAAGGGGAGTCAAACAATGTTTTTTGCTTCTATTAGATCTTGGTGATCATATAGTTCATAAAAAATGAAAGGAAATCTAACTCTTTTTCTATTTGCTATTATAGGACAAAAATTAATGCTGCCTTAGCTAAAGGAGAAATAACTGCATTTTTAAAAAATATAATTTAATTCTTTGAATTTATGATTCCAAGTCCATACTAAATTTCTATTTTCTTTCAAAGTCACAAAGAGATCTAATGATTTGTTAATGAGCATGCTTGATGAAGATGACGGAGTGTCCACTAGAAGAGAAGAATAATGTTTACCAAGTGAAATTCTCAAAATTATGCTATTATACCCTTTGCAATTTTTAAAATTCAGGGCATACGAAGATGTGATTGGAATAATATAAACAAGTTCAGCTGTAAGACTGATATGCTTTATATCCAGGGCACTAAAATAACTTGAGAGCATAATTATACAAATACTATTACTAACATTAGAAAATCTGTAGAAAACAGAAACAGTTTCATAACGGTGACATAAAATATTGTCCTAATTATAACTACAAGGGGAAAATCATATTAAATCACTCTACCCACCAAAAGCCTACGTGCTAGAATGTAGTGTTAAATAGATTTGGAAAAGAAAGCAGTGATCACTGGAAGCCAACATGTGTTCTCTGGGAACAAACCATAGCATGGCAAATAGATTTTTTTTTTTTAATGAGCAAATGTAATTCCAGGCTGTTGGATCAAGGAAGTGCAATTTACTTTGGGTATCTGTACTTCCACAGGTTTCTAATAGACTTGTTAATATATTATGGGTCAAAAATGAGCTAGATTTTTTTTCTCAAACAATTATGCCAAAAAAATACAGATTGATAGTGGTAGAGGTCTCTCTCATTCTGTCTCAGGCCAGGATCAACACTTGGATAAAACCATAGGAAGTAAACTTTCCATCATGTGTATGAGACAAAGATAAGGGGATAGCTGAGGTATTTGTTGATGGAATTAAAAGATAAATATGGATGAAAACTATAGGGAAGAAAATTTGAGCTAATGTTAAAAAAAAAGTTGTTTATGTATATTCGTGATTATACCAAATCTCATTCAAAAAAGAAGAAAAGGAAGATGAATAACAGAAAGAAACAAAAATATGGTAGTTTATAATTTAAATAGAACATAATTAAATAAGCAAATCTAGTTGAATGACATAAAAATGACCATTCAAATGGCATAGTAGAAATAACACAGCTTCGCCGGGCGCGGTGGCTCAAGCCTGTAATCCCAGCACTTTGGGAGGCCGAGACGGGTGGATCACCAGGTCAGGAGATCGAGACCATCCTGGCTAACACGGTGAAACCCCGTCTCTACTAAAAAATACAAAAAACTAGCCGGGCGAGGTGGCGGGCGCCTATAGTCCCAGCTACTCGGGAGGCTGAGGCAGGAGAATGGCGTGAACCCGGGAGGCGGAGCTTGCAGTGAGCCGAAATTGCGCCACTGCACTCCAGCGTGGGCAACAGAGCGAGACTCCGACTCAAAAAAAAAAACAAGAAAAAAAAAAAAAAAAAAAAGAAATAACACAGCTCTGGGCCAGAAGACCTAGCTCTAAGTATCCCCCTATCAATTACCAGCTCTGCAAACATTGATAAATTATTTATCCCTACCAGGCCTCTGGTTCTTTATTTATAAAATGAAAATTATAATAATGATATTAAACTTCTCACCTAAGAAGATCATTATATGAAGGAATTAGAAGTATCTACAATTATATTTAGGCATATATTTGGATATAGGTGTATTTATTTTGTAAATGTCAGTTTCTCTTCTGCCAAATGGAATGGCTTTCCTTTTAAGGAACTCTATTTTCATCTATTTTAGTATTTAAGCAGACCTCTATTAGGAAATGTTATTAAAATGAAAACAAAAATAAAAACATATTTATGGAGTAGAAGATTGAAATGAGTGATTTCTCAGGTCTCTGCTAGTACTTACATTTCATCACTAGGGGATATTCTGAATTCCCTCTCTAGTTTATTTTGGAGGCGTTTTTTATGAAATTCTATTATTATTTGTTTATGAAGAATTTCATTTAGAAATATGTTCTCTAATAATTTTCAGTGTGTTTTAATATTCATGCCTCTATTATTTTCTTCCCATTGGAGAATTTGCAAACATGTCAAGAGAGAGGGACTGGATATCATTAAGATTAAAGATCTATTTAGGCCTTTCATCTTTCTAGGTAGAGCAATATCAAGACAAACCTGGTCTCAGAAAGTTACTTTTAACGTCAGTCAGCTTCATAGAAATGCATAAGATTAATCAGGTCAAATGCTGACCTCATCTCCTACGTCTTCTAATTCCCTCTATTGCTTTGCCACACATGTTGATATAATTTTGCCTCACGTCTACACTATGGTTTTAATTCCCACTGTATATCACATCTCTAACTGAACATTTTGCTACCATCTGAATTAGGAAATTATGAAAACAGGGTTTCTTATATTAACCATGAAATCTTTACCCTTTGTCAACCTCTTGGTTAATATGACTCGAACTGTTTACTCCCCCAAAGAGTAAAACATGATGTCATCTGCAAATCCATGCCTCATATCGGCTTTCTTCCTACTCCAAGGCCTGTGTTATCCCAGACCTTGAACCTCTGCAATTTTGGCTCCCTCTGAACCCTGCCAGCACACAGCCGTCTCTCTAGATATTTGATGTAATCCTTCTCTCTACTGATTCCCACAGTATCATCAAAGATATCTCCAGTAGAATGTGGTGGCAGTGGTCGTATGTAGACATCGTTTGCCTATAAGTAAATCCGTTATTTCTAAATTGAGGAATGCTTTGTTTGTGTCACTTCTTTATTTTTCATATCAAGTGCACTCATCAGCAATAATGAAGCCAAATAATTTGCATTTCTGGCTTTCTGTTCTTTAAAAAAATCCTTTTCTTCCACAAAATATGAGGTCAACCATCAAATGAAAGTCATCCGTCAATTATTTTACTGAATATATCTCCACCTCTTGCTGAACCCAATTTCTTTCACCAACACCAGTATTTTGCCTTGTTAGTATTTGTATGCATGGTTCATTATTTTATCTCTTTTTGTAAAGTGACTTTAATTTACCTAAAAGTGCAACTGTTAAAACTTATAAACAGCAATTATCAGAGTATGAAACCAGTCTCTTTCCTGTAGAGCTGACATGTACTTAGCTAATTACCTCATCATTGCCTTAGCAGTATTTACAGTGAAAGAAGCATTTATGCACAGCTTTGTCTGTGGAGCCAGGCAACTGTTAAATATATAATATAGCATTTTGGGTAACAGTTTTGAAATAGCTCAGAAAGCCCAAACAAAGAAAACTGAGGACTTACAAAAAGTGAAAAGATAGAGAGAGTTTAGGAACCAACAGATTAGGGAAGGATCAGGTATCAGGATTTCAGTAAAACACTAATACCCCCATCCCAAAGTTAGTTATCTGTGTGTAAAGCTGAAAATATTCCCAAGAATGTTACAAATTCCCAGTGGAAAAATCTATGGATATTAAAATAAAAATGGGGCTTCTTAAAGGTAATGGCAAGGGATCCTAAGAATTATCTAATAAAGTCCTAAATATGTCAGAGTTTGTTTCTTGAAAATAAAGTACAGTTTCACTCAATTTTAGTCCCAAGAGAAAAGCTTTAAACAGTCAGTTCCCAAACCATAGGCTCCTGGGGAGCTTCAGGATTGATACAAAGGTTCCAAACTTCCAAATACTCTCTAAGTATTATATGTAGACATTACATACCTCAAACATAAATGAATTACTCTTTTTTGAGTCTGTGTAGTCTCTTTTATAATGAAAAAATGCATTTTTTTCCAAATACATGATAGGTTTCTTAAAAAGTGGACATTTCCTTAGTTATAAACAGTTAAGAAAATTAATTTGATGACAAAAGATCTGTCACCAGGCTGGAGTGCAGTGGCGCGATCTCAGCTTACTGTAACTGCCGCCTCCCAGGTTCAAGCAATTCTCCTGCTTCAGCCTCCCGAGTAGCTGGGACTACAGGCACTTACCACTATGCCCAGCTAATTTTTGTATTTTTAGTAGAGACGAGGTTTCACCGTGTTGGCCAAGTGGTCTCGATCTCTTGACCTCATGATCTGCCCTCCTCAGACTCCCCAAAAAAAGATCTTAAAAAAAAATTGCAGATAATTCTAGACCAGGTAATGATATGTCCAGTTTAAATATAGGTATGAAATTGGCATGAGAAGGTTGGCAGGAGGGTAGAGAGACAGACAGTTCTAAGTAAATAAGGGAGAGTATAAATGAAAATACCTACATGGCAAAGATGGGGAACAAATACAAAAAGACACATGGAATGAAATAGTAGATTTTCAAAATCAGATTATTTCATTGACTAAATTGAGTTTGAAAGATGATCAGGTATTCAGGTAGAGCCCACTGACAAGTGACTCTGAGGACCTGATTAAGAAAAAGCTCTGAGTTACCTGGGAACATCAACTGTTTTCCTATTAGGGTAGAGTTTAAACTGTGAGTTTGATGAAATTGCCGAGAGAGTGTAACATGGTTAGTTAGTATGCATAGCCCTCTGCTGGAAATTCTGTGAGGATTAAATAAATGTTCAACAGAAGTAGATTTATAGGGAAGCTTAGCTTTGGAGTTCCTTACTTGCATGGGCCATTATGAGGGTTTACCTCTAAATAGCTCCTATTTTAAATTTATAATTTTGTATTTATTTTTTTAAAAGAAAAACTTCAAACTGTAAAATTCCAGGCCCCACAAAAATCTGGATCCATACATGTTCTAGTCCCTCAAGGCGCTTAAAAAATTAAGTAACAATAAAAACAATTTGTTTCTAATTGTAGCTCTGATGGCTATTCAAATATTCAAAAAGTGCTGTGAGCTGAAGTGTTTCTATGGACATGTTTAATGAAAGAGCTGAGTCTTAACGGTTGCAATGACACTGAAATGAATGAATGAATGAATGAATGAAGGTAGAGAAAGAATGAATAGAAATACAAGCATTTCAATAAGGAAGTGAGGACACAACAACAGAGTAAATCAATCTTAGACTGTATGCTACCGGAGAAACCCCAGGAGATTTTTGTTTTCAAGTTTCTTGGCATACTTTTTTTTTTTTTTTTAACCTCGAGGCAGATTAGTATTAATAATAATAATTACACTCCCCCATACTATAGTCTGCTTTGGTTTATAATTCTTTACCATTACATATAACCTCACTATGCTGTTGACAGCACCATGTTGTTACAGAGTTAGGAAATATGGTAAGATGATGGCCCCGGGGTCCAGAACAAAGAGAGAAGATACAGACAGCCACAGATGATGTATTCACATTTCAGATTTGGTTTCCCGATTGTGCTGCAATGCTGTTAGGGTTTTATTATTAATTATTTTGCCTTTATTTTTCTTTACACTTGGTAAATTTAATGAGCTGTCTCTAAGTAATGGTGCTTTTTTATTCCCACTGCTATCATTCTATTCTAAATCCTCATCAGTGCATGAGTGTATTACCAACCTCAGTCTTTTCTTGTTTTTCATGTATTGAGTTCTTTTTTTTTTTTTTTTTTTTTTATGACGGAGTTTCACTCTTTGTTGCCCAGGCTGGATTGTAGTGGCGTGATCTCAGCTCCCTGCAACCTCCACCTCCTGGGTTCAAGTGATTCTCCTGTCTCAGCCTCTCGAGTAGCTGGGATTACAGGTGCCCGCCACCACGCTTGGTTAATTTTTGTGTTTTTAGTAGAGACGAGGTTTCACCAAGTTGGTCACACTGGTCTAAACTCCTGACCTCAGGTGATCCACCCGCCTCGGTCTCCCAAAGTGTTGGAATTACAGGCGTGAGCCACAGCACCTGGCCTCATGTGTTGAGTTCTTACTTTTTGCTAGGCACTTAGTTGAGTACTGGTGATGAGCAGTGGATGAGATGGAGTTTATAGTCTAGCCTTTTAGATTTTCACTACTGTTTATGTTATTCTTTAAACATATCTTTTCATCTTTTTCTTTTCTGTTTTTGCTCAATAAACTAAAATTGGCCTCCAGTTTTTGTTGCATCAGCCTCAATTTGAAGGCACCATCAGGTCTTAAAGTATCTCTCTCATACTCACCCTCTCTTTTTGTTAGAAATGTTTCCTGATGTATCATGTCCATCTTTCTTTTAGTGTGTATTAATTTTTTTTTCCTTTTGGGTGTATGGGTTTTTTCTCTTCTATTTACCTAAATTTTACTGATTTTAAGCCCATCCTCCTCTAAAAAACATTATTTTTTTTCATCTTTATTGTTTTCCCCTCTAATTAAATAATTTATTTATTATTTATGGACTTACAGGCAGTATCAATTTTGTGCTTATGTTTGCTGATAGTTTTCTGCATTTTAGCTCTGTATCTTCACCCAGATTGTAAGCTCCCTAAATCATAGACGGTTAGAGATTACAGGAGTAACTTGGTCTCAGTAACATTTCAATCAATATTTTTATTGACATACTCACTTAAGTATATCACATTCTCTGCATTTTAAAGAAGAAGAGATAAAACTCCAAGAAGAGAATGACTTTTCTCTGGTCAAACAACTACTTGTTAGCAGAGCCATATTTACAACAGTACTATTTCCACTAAGCCTTACCTTCCATGTTCCACATATTGCCTGGGCCAGGGTTGAACAGGTAGCAGGGCTCAATAATTTCTTTTAATGGTATGTACAGAATGAAGTATATTTGCTGCTATGCCTCATTCTATGGTTACATGGCCAAAGGTAAAGGTTGACAATACAGGATCTATTTTTCCCTCGTCATAAGTAAATAAGGGATGGTGAAACATGAAGGGTCAATGAAAATATCAAAGGTGAGCATATAGCCTCACTATGTTGTTGGTTATAGGTGAGCAATTCTTTTAAAATTACTTTCTTGCTAATTTTGGGTGATAATTGCATTTCCTGAGTTGATGACTTAACAAATGTTTTATGATTTAGACATCTAGAGGCACCATCAGATCTAAATGCCCAGCGCCTGCATGGTAGACAATTTATTTGACTTGGCAAACTCCACTCTCTCTCTCTCTCTTTTTTTTTTTTTTTTCCTTCTTCAACTTCTAGTGAAGTTGGCCTCTTAGAGATGGCATTTTTAGGAGTAATGGAGATACCTCCTTTCCTATCAATAAAGCTGTGATTTACAATATTTAATCTAGTTGAAAGGAAAGAAAAATGGAAGTCTGCATACAGAAGAAATGAAATTATAATAAAATGGCACACTCCCCAAAGTTTTCCTAATATGTAGAGTCTAAACCTGGCACCCAGCCTTATTTGCTGCATACAGAGCTCCATTGATCAGAAAAAATGGAAAGCCTGGCATTCCAAGACTCTCAATACTGCATTTCACTTACTAGGTTCTGTAGAATTTATTGAGTGAGTAATGTGGTATTTAATTCACACTATGTCCTCTCTTCTGTGTAAGACTAAGTCTCTAAGTCTCTATATAAGACCTAGAAATATTCTTTTTAATTTCTTCCTCATATCTATCTGGATATTACTTTCTATCCCCATACTGCCATATTCTGTGTTGTCCTGTGACCCTCAATTGATTATAAAACGTTCACCCTTCATTAGTAAGAGCTTCCTCTGATTTTTTTTTCTATCAATAATTGCCCCTTGGAGAAGGTAGGACTATGGAAAATTGTTTGTGTTTTGTCACTAGCTTAGAAATGCTGGAATGAAATTTAAATCTTTCCCCAATGAACTATAAACTGCTCTCTCTTGCTCAGCCTCAAAACTTGAATGTGATTTAATGTTTATTCAGCACCAACAATGTACAACCACTTCAAAAAAGCATTCTGTTTATCTAGCCCTCTAAACTTCTAAAGACATGTCACATACATTGCCTAATTAGTCCTCACCAGACCCGAGGAAAGGAAGAAAGGAGGACATGCCCATTATTCCCACTACACATACTGGAAATAAAGCTCAGACTTTTTAACAAGATAATTGAAGCCAGAGGGCCACAGGACACGAATGAAACACACTCCCCTACTCATTCTGAACTAACCAATAAAGTACATTGCTTGTTTTTCCCCTCTCTATTCCCTTTTTAATCATTTGTTTTCATCACCTGTTTTAGACTCTGGTTCATTCTTGTCTTAATTTTTTAAAAAAATACTGATACTTTCTTTTTGATCTTGCTGTGTTCTTCTACCCTTTGTGCACTATTATTTATGAATCTATTTCCTCTTCTTTTTTCTTCTCACTTACTACTGCATTTAAACTGTTATAGGAGACATCACAGGAGGAAAACACAGTGAGAACATTAAGATGTTCTCTCTCAGTCTCTCTCTTTCTCTCGTGTTTCTGGTGCTATGTTCAGTACTCGCTCTCTGTTCCCATTGAGGTTGCAGCTTCTCTGCTGAATCACTGCTTTGTATTCAGCCAGGGACCATGGAGTATTCCCAGTGTATTTATTTTCTGTTCCTGAGCTGAATGCTGGGTGCTTCTTTGTCCTGATGCCTTCTGTAAAAGAGTTTAGGAGGTGGGGGATGGACGGGCAAAAGAGGAGGAGGGGTAGGAATGCCAATAAAGCTTTCTGTATCCCCCAGAGGAATGTGTGCAAACGTCTTTAACATTGCTTTCCTCAATGTTCTCCTCTCTGCCGCCCTTGCTCTTAATTGGATCTAGACTCCAGAGAAAACAACTTTGTTAATGGGATGGTTAACGTAAAAGAGAGGTAGATGTTGGCTGTGCTCAGTGCTGGCATCGTGTCCTCTTTGGGAACAAAAAGTCTCAGGTGCCTGATCTGGGGAAGGAATTCCACTCTCTTGATCATGAGGAAATACCATTTTCCTTCTGTTGCAAGTTTGATTCCCCTCTTAAAATGAAAGATTATATTCTGTGTCTCCTAAAGATACACAAAACTAATTTGCTTAGCAAATATGGCTCATCTATTTATTTAGCTAGTTGTCTAGTCATCCATTAATCTGTTTGTTTATACCTTTGACAGATGGCTGTTAAACATGTCTTTGTGCCAGGCACTGTGCAAAATTGTGGGAATAAAGTAGTAAATAAGAGAAACAAAGTAACAACTCTCATGGGGCCTACATTCTGATTGAAGAGAAAGGCAGTAAACAAGTATGTCAATACATAAATAAGATAGTCACAGCTTGTGGTAAATGGTGAAATTGAAAATAAACAGATTATAATAACAAAACTATGAAAAGGATATTTTGGAGAAGGTATCCAGGTAAGACCTTTCTGAAGGGGTAATATTGCGGTTTAGACCTAAAAGCTGCTTATATAAGCTTAGCAGCACTATTTAGTTTTAGCAGTTTTAATGAGGTATAACATATATATTAAAATTCACTTGTGTAAAATATTCATTTCAATTCATTATTAGTAATGTACAGAGTTTTGCAGCCATCATCACAATCTAGTTTTAGAAGACTTTCATTATTCCCAAAATTTTTTTCATGCCCACGTTTAGTCAGTCTCCATTTGCATTCCAGACCCTGGGCAACCTCCAACTTTCTGTTTCTATATATAGTTGTTCCTTGGTATTCTGGGGGATTGGTTCCAGAACATCCTTTGATACCAAAATCAAGTCTCTTCTATAAAATGGGGTAGTATTTCCATATAACCTACACATATGCTCAATAGACTTTAAATCATCTCTAGATTATTTGTAATACCTAATACAAAGTAAATGTTATGTAAATAATTGTCATACTGTATTGCTTTTTATTTGCATTATTTTTATTGTTGTATTGTTATTTTTCTTTTTTTTTAGTATTTTCAGTCAGAGGTTGGTTGAATCCATGAGTGTGGAACCCACAGATATGAAGGGCTAAGTGTATTTGCTTTTCCTGGACATTTCATATAAATAGAATCATACACTATGAAGTATTTCGCATCTGGCTTCTTTTACTTAGCATAATGTTTTTGAGATTCATGCATATTGCAGCATGACTTAATAGTTTGCTCCCTTTTAATGACTAAATAGTATTCCATTGTGTATATATGCCCTATTATGTGTAACCATTCACCAGTTAATTGACACGTGGATTGCATCCACTTTGGGGATGTTACAGGGAATGTTGCTTGGGTATTTATGGTCAATTATTTGAGGGAACATATATTTTCATTTCTCTTCCATAGGCACTGAGGATTGGAATTACTGGATTGTATGGTAAATCTTTTAACTTTTTAAGAAACTGCCATATTGTTTTCCAAAGTAACCACACCATTTTAGATTCCCACCAGCAATATATGACTGTTCCAGTTTTTTCACATACTTGTTGACACTTAACAGTTGCCTGTCTTTTGGGTATAGCCATTCAAGTGGCTGTGTAGTGATGTCTCATTATAGTTTTAATATTTACTTACCTAATACCTAATGTTGTACATTGTTTCTTGTACTTATCAGCCATTCGTATCCCTTCTTTGGTAATGTGTTATTCAAATATTTTGCCTCACTTTTTATTGAGAATTTTGTCCCTTATTATTGAATTTTGAGCATTCTTTTTTTTTTCTTTTTTTTTTTTTTTTTTAGGCAGAATCTTGCTCTTATTGCCCAGGCTGGAGTGCAATGGCACGATCTCGGCTCACTGCAGCCCCTGCCTCCTGGGTTCAGATAGCTGGGATTACAGGCACCAACTACCATGCCCAGTCAACTTTTCCATTTTCAGTAGAGACAGGGTTTCACCATGTTGGCCAGGCTTGTCTCAAACTCCTGACCCCAGGTGATCCACCCGCCTCAGCCTCCCAAAGTGCGAGGAATACAGGCATGAGCCACCGTGCCCAGCCCCAATAATTCTTGATATATTCTGCATATAAGTCTTCTATCTTTCAGGATATGGCTTATCTTTTTATTTTCTTTTAAAGTGTAAAAGTTTTGAATTTTGATGAAGTTAACTTTATCAAGGTTGCTTTTATAATTCTGCTTTTGGCATCGTAGGTAAGAACTTTTTGCCTAGACTCAAATTACAAAGAGTTATTCTTACCTTCTTCTCTAAAATTATATAGTTTTAGCTCTTACATTTGAGTCTATGATCCATTTTTTATCAATTTCTATATATGCTATGAGGTAGGTTCTAAATTTATATTTTTTTCAATGTGGAGATCTGATTAGTTCAGCACCAATTGTTGAAAAGACTATCTTTTCTCTATATAATTGCTTTGGCATCTTTGCTAATTTATTTATTTTTTAAGACACAAGTCTCTCTCTGTCACCCAGGCTGGAGTACAGTGGCACAAACTCTGCTTACTGCGACCTCTGCCTCCCAGGTTCAAGTTATTTTCTTGCCTCAGCCTCCCAGGTAGCTGGGATTACAGATGCACACCACCACACCTGGCTAATATTTTTTTTTTTTCCTTTTTTTTTTAATTAGAGGCAGAGTTTTACCATGTTGGCCAGAGTGGTCTCAAACTCCTGACCTCAAGTGATCTGCCCACCTTGGCCTCCCTCCCAAAATGCTGGGATTACAGGCTTGAGCCACCATGCCCGGCCCAATTTATTTATTTTTAATTGCTCTGTTTCAGAAGAGAACAATGGTTCATGAAAGCTGAAATACGTTAATTTGTCCTTAGATCAGTCCTTCTTATCTGATGCTGAAATTCTTAGTACTTCATGCCGAGTTTTTTCAAAAGATGTACAAGATACAGTCTTTTGATAATCTACTTTGAAAAAAAATTGATTTGGGCCGGGCACAATGGCTCAGGCCTTTAATCCCAGCACTTTGGGAGGCAGAGGCAGGCAGATTGCCTGAGGTCAGGAGTTCAAGACCAGTCTGGCCAACATAGTGAAACCCCATCTCTACTAAAAATACAAAAATTAGCCAGATGTGGTGGCAGCTGCCTGTAGTCCCAGCTACTTGGGAAGCTGAGGCAGAAGAATCACTTTAATGCCGGAGGCGGAGGTTGTAGTGAGTTGAGATCGTGCCACTACACTCCGGCCTGGGTGACAGAGCAAGATTTTCTCTCGAAAGGAAAAAGAAAAAATTGGTCTGTACTAGGCACAGATAGCTATAAACCCTTTTTCTGCTCTCAGTTTTCAGGAAGGAAATGATATATCTGCCTTAGCATTCAACAAGAATAGGTACAGTGTCACTTAGATGTTACAGGAATAAAACAGAATTTCTAAGTCAAGAGAAACTGACTTGTGACAGTTATTTTTGTAAAAAGTATTATGATAAATATATTACTGGTGATTTTGCTGCTTTCCGCTATTTTTTTAAATGACTAGTACAAGTAGATGAATGCTCAGAGTTATACACATCTCTATATTGGACAATGAGCAACTGATCCTATCTTTTCTGGCCCAAGTTGGTTCATTTTGCTCTCATGTTTCTTATCTTTTCCCTGTGAATTTACAGACCTGGGTTTCCATTAGTCTGCCTTGTCCCTATTGATACCTGTTTTGGATTTTTAAAAAAGTTTACTGCTTTACCCCAAATAAGTGTGTTTTAGAACTTCCTTATCTTCGTACACTGAATCTTGACCCACTTTGCCCTACTTTTCTCCTCTCCTGTCTTCTAACTCCCCACTGTCTAGACCTCAGAGCACCCATTTTCTAAAAAAAGAAATTTAAGCAATTCTAAGACCAGTATTATTTAACATCTCAATTACTTATTCTCAAGCCTCTTGAAACACAGGGGATTATCTAATTTCTATAACTTCCAAATGAAATCAGTACATGATTTATTGAGTACACATTCAGGGGATTAAAAAAGGATGTCACTTTTAACTGGAATTGTCAAAAAAAAAGGCTTCGAAAATTTGTGGCAAATGAAGCTTCTTTAAGGAGGATGAGATTAATTGTGTATTGATGTGGTAGGGGATAGAAAAGTAGGGAACTCAAGGCAGTATCGTTTCATTTATCCATTCAGTCATTACCAGGTATAACGCCATCATAGCAGGAAGCATGGGGTGATTCTGGAGAATATTTATGAATTATCTACCCAGAATAGGAGACACAGGGTAGCACTTCTACAAAAGGTGACATCAATATGGTGTCTTTAATGTTCAAGTAACAGTTTGCCTATGATGCTTAAAAGGAAGAATAGATATGTTGGGGAGAGGAAATAGCACATGCAAAGGCACAGACACATACAGGTTTATCGAGAGTTCAGGGGACTAGGAGTGAGTTGGTATGGAGGAAGCGTAGTATGGATGTGACCATGAGTGAAGGGGTAAATCTGGGGGGAGCTCAAGCCATTTTAGGAAATAGTGAATCTCTTTACCTGGCAAATAAATATGAAGTTTGCAGAAAAAATTAAGATATCTATCTATCTATCTGTCTATCTATCTATCTATCTGAAAATATAGACAAGGATTAGTTTTGAGCCACCTGGAATACCAAGTTCAAGTTTCTGAATTTTAATTTTAATTTTATTGGGCAAAGGAAAGTAATTTGTTAATACACAATGATATAATTGTGTCCCATGGTATAGTTTAAACGTGAGGAATGGCTGGCAGCAGGGCATCATCCAGAAGCTTCCTGAAGTAGTATGTATTTCATGACACGAAGGGATAAGCTAGACTAGTAAATGTGGCATTAAAAATAAATTTTAAAAAACATGAGAAATATAATGAGGAAATGATCAACAAGAATTTGTAGCTGGTTGGCTTAACATGACAAGTGTGAGTAAAGATGTCATTGAAATTTCAAGCTTGCAAATAATAGGGAATTGAGGAAGGGGAGCATTTTGGTGAGGGAAAGATGATAAATTGGGTTTCTATACCTGCTGGGTTTAAGATGACATTAAAATATCTAATAGACCATTTTTGATGGCCTATTGAGATAAGTAAGTTTCACGAGTGAGATCAGTTCTAAAGATTCGATTGGGAATGTTTGCAGTGTAGTGGAAGGAAGATTTGTATTTTAAAATAAACATAAATGGCATAAAAATACATTGACTCAACTGTGGCTATACAAGAAAGTCAGCAAGTAAAAAATCCAGATACCAGTGAGAGGGAAAGAGACAGAATAAAACACATATTTACAAAACAAATGTTCTAAAAATGGCACAACTTTTTAAGATTACATCTTTGATAACTCAAGGGAGTTTAGGTTATTAAAGCCACTGTAATTAGTCTCAAACCTCTATCTCTCTAGACTGTAAACATTTTCTCTGCAGTGTGTAAAAGGGTGCAGGCCTTTTCTATGACTCCTGCAGCAGGAACTCCATAAGACCTACAGGACCTACGCACTGATACTTAGAGACACAGCAAAATATTTTTTTACTGATGGAGCCTCGAAGATACACAGAAGAGTTGTACTGTCCTCTCGTCATCATTTATTTATTATAATCAGGACTGGCAAGTGAAACAAAAAGACTCCTATTATTAAAAGAACAGGAAACCAAGCCAGTTGGTTTAAAAAAAAATGGCCAAGATGTAAGCTAAACTCTCTTTCTCTCCCTTTTTCATCCCCTTGTCCTATTTGTGATTTGTATTTTCTTGTAAGCATTTTCTCCAGCAGGTCGATTCCTTTTCAGCTAGTACCAGTGATTTTTAAGCAAAGGAAGAAACCTACTCTTTGCAGGTGAGAGATAATCAAATTAAATATTACACAGCCCCTGAAGTGCAGGCAGCTGATAACAAGAGCCAAACTCAATATCCTGACAGATGTTGTCTTGGATTGATTAATCTCTTCTCTCACTCTGGGTTAGCCATCCTCCAGCATGGACAGCACAGCCCCTTGGCTGCATCCCAAATGGGTTTCCACGTGGCTGGGACTGACCCAGAGAAACAACCCTGTTAAATGTGCAATGGAATCCCTTCCTTTTGAGGAGGAGGAGGAACTGAAAACCCAGCTACCTCTGCTTTGAAATCCACTGTAGTAAGGCCAGATTCTGGGCTTAATTTACAGTGCTCAGAATAAAGATGTATTGTCTCTGAATTTTTGGTTGATACACATACACACCATTTGCTCTTGAACTTTAAGGATTGAGGTATGCACATTTTTTGATGGAGAAAAATGTGGAAGAGTTGAACAAATAGAATCTTCAAAAGAAAAGAGCAAATAGATTACAAACTGCATCCAAATTTATGTAGGGGAAGAAAAAAGAGATTCCTTTAGTCTTTCACTTTTCCTCCCTGCCTTCCCCTCTCCCTGCCTTCCTTTCACCTCTCTTGGACCCCTCCTGTGTTTTCCTTCCTTTCTGCCTCTTCTCTTATCCTTCTAACTTCCTTCTCTCCGTCTTTTATTCTGTTTAATATGTATTACTTATTATTAAGACACTTGCTAAATGTTGAGGACACAACGAAGTAAAAAAAAAAAAAAAAAAAGAAGGAGAAGTCATCTCTGCCCTCATGCACATGCCTCTAACTCAGCAAGGGACCCAGGAGATGATAACTCACAAAACAGCAATGTGATAAGCCATGTGTATGGGAACAGAAAGATACCAGGGGAGGGTTCATAGGTTCATAGAAGACACTAGGTTTGTCCTGGCCTTGAAGGATGGTCAGGTGGTCACCAAAAGGCAAGGAAAGGAGCATTCCAAAAGTAGGCATGAAAGAATGTGATGTTTTGAGGTAGTTTGTCACCTGTATTCCAGCCTTGAAAACTGCAGCACATTCACCACTCAGCTTGACACTTTCAATCACTTTCTAACTCCATTTTTTTTATCCCCATTTTGCTTCTATAACCCATTCTCCTTCCAAACGTGGTATCTTAAACTGGTGATCTAGGTTTTTAGTTTATTCCAACTCTAATCATGGTGCTCCCTTAAATCCTGTATTTAACTCTTACATGTCACTGCAACTGTGAGTAAAAATGCCTTACTCCTTTTCCAGTTCTGGTACAAAACATGTGTAGGTGCCTACCAGGGAGAGGCAACACGTGCTTGGAGAGAGAGCAGTTAAGTATGGCTTAGCTGGCACACAGAAGTGCTCAATTAGTGCTTGTATTATTTATTTCAATAATGCTGACTGAAGGAAAATGGCCCGGAACCATTTCCCATACTACCTCAGTTTTGCAGAATAAAGTTTTCATCTATGGAAATAAAATACACATGAATTATTACTCTGCTTCTTTGAATTTATGTATTATTTCTATGTTAGAATTGCAAGAATATACAGTGAAGACTTTGTGAATGTCATCACTTTAAGGAAAATGTTTGAGTTGGAATAAACATTTCATTTTAAAATGTATGCAATTTATGGAGTACATTTTCACTAGCCCTGCTCCTTTCACCCCGATCCCTAACTACACTGCTGGCCTTCCCCTTGGCAACTTCTCACCCCTCGTATGCCCAAAGCCTTGTTGATATATTCCAAAATCTTTCATTTGCATTCTCTGCAAGGGCCTATGTTCATTCAATATCAACAGCATTACAATGCAGCATGAAGGGTAAAACACTATTATTATTTATTATGCTTTGAGTTTATATCTTACCTGTGGGAAGTTTCAAATGCCTGTGTCATGCCAGTTTCCCATAATCATCTATATACCTAACTTGAGGGATGCCAAACGCTCTCGAAAATGGAACGAGAAAACCAAGATGATCTGGGTAATTATTCCTGGCACAGTACCAAAGAGAACAATCTCCCTCCTCTAGATCATTTTGTTATGCATGTTGAAAAGCATTAAGGAATGTATTTCTTATTCTCAGCCCAGTGCCCAATGAATCTGTATCATAGCAGATTTAACTGTGTCCTCCAACCTTTGTCATTTAGGCCTGTAGGTCTTTGTATCTATAGCCCTCCCTCAGCAATGTTGTGAAGCCTGAAATACCTTTACCTTGTCCAGCAACCATTTTTTTTTTGACAAATCTATGAATCACTATACTATTCTGTCATTTTTTATGTCGTATGAGCTCAAGCCATCTCTGTGAGCCTCACTTTCTTCCTCTGTAAAATGGTCATGATAATAACGATTGTAAAATAAAAACAAATTTGGACTAAGATAGGGAGAGCCTTTAGTTAGAAAGACTATTGAAATGGGGAGAATGCTCTGATCTCAAAAATCTGTAAGCATCTTCAAATTAAGCAGATATTTTTTTCTTTTTTAGTGTGAAGGAGGGGCAAGCAGAGGTAAGCAGAATCTTTGGAAGAAAAATTGGACAAGCAAGGGGAGATGGCCAATGAGGTCTGATAGGAAATTACCATGCTATGGTTAGCCACTTGCCTGGAGAAACTAAGGCAGCATGCTCCACTTTTTTATTGCTTGCTCAGGCTTGGGGGCAAGCAGAGTTAAGGGCCTGTAGGAAAGAGAGAAACCTTAGTAAAATTTGGTCAATACAAAGCAGAGGGTAAAAAATGTGCAATCATGACTACTTGGTCACTATGTCACTATTATTTACAATTACTGTAGGAATTAAATGGCAGTGCATACACAAGAAGTCACAGGTCACAGAGTGGAAATCACAGAACTCACTGATGTTCCATGAGACAAACAGAAAAAGTATCCAACAACACTAGTTTGATTTCTCGCAGACTCCATTTTCCTCCAGTTCCTCAAGATACACTAAAGAGTCTTGTCAGCCTTTTGTGTGCGTTAGATGTGCTTTAGCTGAAATATAATTTCCACTGAAATGAGAAGAACCAAACGTTGGATTATTGCTCTGTCTGCTTCAACTCAGTGAGATGTAAGATTTTTGAGGTCAGACCTATGTTTTCAACATAGGTCTGATGAAGAATGAATAAATGAATAGATGAATGAATGAACAAATGAACTGGAAGACACTGGCTGGGCAGGGCGGGACTGTGATATACAGAAGGAATTGTGCCGTAAAATACAGAGGATGGGTGTGTTATTGAAATCCACTGTGCTGCAGGGTAGAGAATTTTGAGACACCTGTTACTGAAGGAGTAGGGAGTATTTTAGGGAAAGAAAGAGTCGGCTGGCTTTTTTTCTCCTGTAGTGAAGACTTCTGCCATTTTTGCAGTGATAATGATCCGTAGATGAGGTATAAAATTTACCCTCCTAAAATGTAATTCCCCAAAATGAAAGTTGGTGTAATGATCTGGCAGTGTACAACAGCCTGCTTAAAGATGCAGGAAGTGCTGTTTAAAACAAATAATGTCCATTCCCTCAATTGGGTATTTTCATCCAGCTGCCTTTCCTGCCTCCTTCCTTTTCCACCTTCTTAGAATTGATTAACTATTAGAGACATGCATTAGGGTAAAGGAACAAAAAAGACTGATTGCAAAAAGCACTTTCCTGTTTTTTTTGTTTGTTTGGTTTTTTGTTTTTTGGGGTTTTTTTTCGTAATTTTCTGTGAGATTACCAAGTGACTGTTTTCAACTTTCTTGTCCTTTCTTGTCCTTACCAGAACCACCAATATGGGAGGAAGACTTTTGCTTCTGTCACTGGATGTTCTTTCTCTTGAATTTTTCTCTTTGTTTACTGTGCACAGGAGACCCTGAACTACAATTGGTATCTGAGACTTTTTCTGTGGATAATTTTATACCCATACCCTTTGATGCAGAGTGGCCTTTCTCTGCCTGCTGCATGTATATAGGAACCAGTGGATGAGAAAATACAGGACTTTGGTGCTGATCCAATTTAAAGTATAGTACCCTTGCTCATGGTGACTGAATCATTGGGTTAAGTGAGTATCTAGGCTATGAACAGTCAAATTCAACCTTTCCACCCTTTGTGGCAAGCAAGTAGAGAGCGCATAAACATACGGGGAGAGCTTTTGAGCATCTTGTATAAATATTTTAAGGATTATATAGAATATCTGCAAAGACTAGGACAGTGCTTAACATAAAATAGGTCCTTAATAAATGAGAAAGTGTTTATTTGTTTTTTAATGTTATTTTATTAGGCATTTAGGTAGTTTTCAGGATTTCCGAGTAGCTTATTCTTTTGAATAACCTAATTTATTTTAATGAAATATAGAAATATGAGTACATATATTTTAAAAACGTCACGAAAAGTATGCTCAAAGCATGATTAGTTTGAAGTCATTTATAGTTTTCTTCACAAGAAATTTGTGGTTTTAATGGGATAATCATAGGGTTGCTGAAATCATTATAAGCCATTGATTATCAAACTTTAGACTACATCAGAATCATCTGGAAGATGTGTTAAAAACAGATTGCTAGGCGGCACCCAATAATTTGTATATCTAACAAGTTCCCAGGTGAAGTTGTGGGTGGTCTAGGAAACCAGATTTTGAGAATCACTGTGGTAGCCACATGCTGATGGTGAACAGGATCTGGCTACGGCAGTGATTTAGTGAGTATTTAGTGTCTTTATTGTTTACTGCCTGGTAAATGGAAAAAATAATTAACTTCAAAGAAGAAATGTCTTCTTTCTTTCCAATACTATTTTGAGTGCTTCCACCTCAGATTTATTCTCAGGAAGTAAAGGACTCTCATTTTCTTTTTGATTCTTAGGTTTATCTCAGAATGTAATGTTGAGAAAGTCACCAAACCATAACAATGTTAAATAATAACGTTCAACAGTAAAATCACCCATTTTAAAATAATTTAGGGATTAGTTTTTCTTTAGATTGTTGATGTGACAGCTTTTTTGACCCAAGCTCAAATGAAATGTAATTCATGATTTCTGAAGATGCTTCTAAACTACGAACTTGCTGTCAGTACTTGTTTAATTCTTGCTTGGTAGAGGGCTTATTTTCTCATTAGAAACGTATTTTCATTGACGTCGGTCCTTGATTTCTTATAGAGGGGGAAGAGAGTTCAAGTGAGTGATCAGAGATGTGGAAAAAATCATGAGTAAAGCATGGTTTTTTTTTTTTGTTTGTTTGTTTGTTTTGTTTTTGAGAAGGAGTCTCGCTCTGTCACCCAGGCTGCAGTGCGGTGGAGTGATTTTGGCTCACTGCAAACTCCGCCTGCCAGGTTCAGGCCATTCTCCTACCTTGGCCTTCCGAGTAGCTGGGACTACAGGCACCTGCCACCACGCCCGGCTAATTTTTTGTATTTTTAGTAAAGACGGGGTTTCACCGTATTAGCCAGGATGGTCTCGATCAATATCCTGACCTCCTGATCCGCCCTCCTCGGCCTCCCAAAGGCGTGAGCCACCGCGCCCAATCAAGTAAAGCATGTTTTTATAATGCCTTTGATGTGGGAAGCTGCAATAGTGAGACTGCATGTTTTTCGGGAGTTCCAGACAGAGAGAACCAAGAGAATCCTCTGTGATGCTTTCTAGAGAACAGATCTTTTTAACTTAATCTAATCTATTGTTTTGCCTTTCTGTTCATTTCATACATTACCATGCTCATTCTGGCTATTGGGTAGAATAATCATGTATGAATAATTACAGCTTCTACCTGTGTCCATTGAAGTCCCTCAGCAGTAATAGTTTCAGGGAAGCAGAATTAATGGTAATAATGGTATCAGCAATATAACTGCCTTAGTCTGCTTTCTCTTGATATAATGGACTACCACAGGTATTTAATAAGAACAGTTGATTTTGCTCACTATTCTTGAGGCTGAGAAGTGCAAGAGCACGGCACCAGCATCTGGTGAGTGTTGTTCCATGGCAAAAGGCAGAAGTAAGCATACAAGACAGAGAAATGGGGGTCAAACTCATCCTTTTTTCAGGATCCCTCTCCCTCAATAATTAACCCTCTCTGGCAATAACAGCATTAACCCATTCATGAATTTAGGATGATCTCAATCATCTTCCTCTTTACTGCTGAGGGACATCTCAAGGAGATGAAATATGATCACCGAATCACCTCTTAAAGGTCCTACCTCTTAATACTGTTACAATTAAATTTCAACACAAGTTTTGCAGGGAACATTCAAACCACAGCAATAACATTATAGCCAGCCACCTGTGACCTGGAGGAATAGAGCTGCTATAGGAGAGGGAGACCCCTCCCTTTGCAAGAAAGAAGACCCTGTGAAAAAGTGAAAAAGTCATTATGTAACATTTTCTGCTTATGCTTTGGAAGTACAAGTTAGACCAGAGAAAGGACAGCTAAAAAATTCCATCTTTGCTGGCAAGTTACCGAGCTTGATGGGCAAGGAATGAAGAGGAGAGACCTGATGTGGCTATGGGATTGGAACCCTAGGAAAATAATTCTAGGAAGCATCATAGAGTTTCATGGATGAATCAAAGGACAAACATTGTGCACTTGTCTGACCGTGTATTATTGCTGTGACCTGAATTTTGCTATGAAAAGTTTTGATAAGAAAAGCAGTTAAGGAAGTGTTTTAAAATAGAAGCTAGAAATAGAAGAAAGCCAAGGAAGTTTGTTCCCAGTTTTTTAAAAAATCGCTAATTAGGTAATCCTACAAAAGATGTTTAAAACTGGCAGTTACTTTTAGAGGTAGATTCTAGCAGGTGATGGAGCTTCCTCTAATGTTAATCCTTCTGCTGTGCAGTGTCCTTCAGCTTCACCAGAGTCCATCAGAATAACATGACACTGGAGGTTTTGTGCAAAAATCCCTTTTCTGAGCTCCTCTTGTCATTTCAATATTTAAGCCTCTATTTAGTGAGGTCAAGAATCAGGAGTCTTATTAAAAAAAAAAAATCTGTCCCTCCTATTCGGTATAACTGTCTATGAAGAGTGCCAAGAATCTTATTACTTAGAGTCATGATTGAGGTGCTATACAGAGATTTACCCAAAGCAGAAGAAATTATCTTAATGTGATGAAAATTGTATCCTAATAATGAAAACTCAGAAAGGATGGGAAAGTGAGATTCACCTGAGGTAAACTAAAGGACCGTTCTTGAAACAAACAAAACACTTAAGGAATCCTGTGAGTTCTCTTTCCTGTGGCACTAGCCTCAGTGAGAAAGGTCCTGGCAGGGGAGGCACAGTTAGGAATCTGAGCAGACACCTAGCGGGAGAACTGGCTCTAAAGGTGCCAATAATTCTCTTTTTCCTTCAGCATGCCTCCGTAAATAAGCATCTTTCTCCTTCCATTCAGCTCCTCCAAAGCATTTACAGCTCCTTAATTAGACATATGTCTGCTATTTATTACCATTTAAAAGGGCAAGTGGTTAATGTCCCACTGTTGAATATTTCTAGTAATTAATTATTAACTAAATAAGCACAGCTCTTTCTCTACTTACCTCATCTTCGGTTGTGTCTCCTTGTATTTATACATTAATAAGGAGTAATTAAATGATGGCAGGAGAAGTACCTCAGAGCTAGCCAATGTCATCAGCATTACAATGGATCTATGGCTCACCCTTCCAGTCGCCATTAGTGCTATTTTTAAAGGACGGATTGGAGGGAGCAGATTCTACCAGTTGTCCTGACTTCCTCAGGTCGTGAATGCAATTTCTTATAGGTATAAATTGGAGGAGATTACCTTTATTTTCATCTTTATAAGGGATATGGGATAAGTGAAAACTACAGATCCCATCATGCAAAACAGCTTGGTAGTACTCATCAGAAAAAGACCTTACAAAAAGATGTGTTTCATCTCCTTGAGCTGTCCCTCAGCAGTAAAGAGGAAGATGACTGTGGTCATCCTAAAGCATCTCTGTGCCAAATTTGGCCTGAAAACTACACTTTGCCCACACCAAACTTACATCATCCCTGATTGATGCAAAGGGAAAATGCTTAAACAAACAGCTGGTGGTTAAGCTTTTACTGTGTCTCATAACAATGTCAATGATAACCTTCTCTCATTCAAGAATTTTGGAGAGCTTTACACATGATAGACACTTTTTAGCACTCCCAACACCCCTCCCAGGCAACTAGGAGCCAACATGATCTCTGGTGCTCAGATGGGGAACTCAATGTAGAAAAAGGGCAAATCACTTTTTCTGTTTCTGCACAATGACTCAACAGCAGGAAATAGAATGTATGTCTCCTGACTATAGTCCACATGGGTAGGCACTGGACCACATGCTTAATGAGGAATTCCTTGTGAGAAAGACCATATGTACAACTAAAGCAAAGAAGGGTTTATGCTTTATAGTCATTGTGTATCTGACAATCAGTAAGCCAACTCATTTTCAAACTTCCAGTTCTTATGTTTTTATGTAGTTATTATTCTCTTGGTGTGACAGAAAAGCACTGACTTTGGAGTCAGACAGACTCAGCCATTAACTAGCTCTGAGACATTGTGCAATCTCTCTAGCTTCTCCCAGCCTGTTAAATGGAGGAAAATAGTACCTATCATGCACGGTGGCTATGAGGATTATATGCCTATTTTTACTCTGTCCATAGTTAAGACTGGATGTTTTTCAATGTGTTGAATGTAAATTGAAAGACTGTACCAGTCATTCAGGTATGATTAAGTTGCTAGGCAGGAAAACTCAATTTAATACCCACTGCTTCTTTCTCAAATAAAATACCAAAAGTATAAGAATGCTAAATATTCTTCTTCATTCAGAGTTTATTTTCAGAAGTTCCACATTGTAGATTTGTCAATTTCAAATAAATTTTTGATTTTAGTTAACTTCTCCAAAGAATGAAAATAAACATTCTTTCTGTACTTGTAGGACAAACACATAGCATTGATGAATGTCTCATCTATCCATTTATTTACTTACAGTAACATTCACTATAACTGTAGTTTTTATATAAATCACATTTTCCAATTGTAGACAATATATAATCATTACATAAAATTTAAATGACATAGATATGTGTAAAGATGGAAAACATTAATAGTATTTGATGCATCTTTCTTTACAATCTCCTCCAAGAACATACTTCTCAGAGTCCATGTTTTGTCCCAATTTATGTCATTGGAAGTATGATAAGTTTGTGTGATGATTACCTCAAGTCTACTCCTTAATAAATTTACATTAGGCTCTGATGTACCTTCTTATTCTTCATGGTTCTATAATAGTATATTTTAATAATATATAAAATAGGATGAAATTTCTTAGAGCCTAACTGTGTTTGTAGGAGCTTAAAACTTATCACTTGTCACAAGAATGGGTCCACTTGCTGAATGATAGTTAGGTCTGGAGTTAAGAAAAAATACCATCAGTGGCCACCTGGGGAACTGGGCTTAGTAGACACTGGCCTCTAGGTTGTTCCTATCATGCTCAGTTTACAAATTTTAACATGTAAATTCATCATTTTCCATGACAAAGTAGATGAGGCATGCAAATCATGTACCACAGTCATGAAGATTGCTACATTAAAAATAAAAAACAATTTCTTAAAATTGAACAACCCAAGGTTGCTTCTGTAAGTCACCATTCACTTTTATGCAAATCCTCAGGCTATACTTAGACCTTTCTCCTAACATAAGCATTCCTTGCAAAGGCCTGAAGATGTAGAATAGAATCTTGCTGTATCCTTGCTGGTGGGCATGGGGGGAATAGCATAGGGGTTCCTTAAAACCTTACTACTGTTGAGAATCTATATTTAAAATTTGCAATAATCAGTATTGAGAATCAACTAAAGGTCATTTAAATTTGACTTTTATTTAATTACCTTCACATTTTGCCTCTAATAACGTAACTGTTTCTGCTTTATTCAAAATAGTCTTTTAGGCTTCTCTCTGTATCGGCTTCACATAAGTGTTTGATGGATGCATGTTTGGAAAGAAACCTGTATATATAATACAGTGTATAGACAAGTAGACGGAAGATGAATAGAGAGAAGGATACAGAAATGCATGATGAATGATGAAAATGTACTGCGTGCTCCCTTCACAGACAGATATGCTTGGCTATTTTTTTTTTAATCTGTCTTCTTAAAGAACTTGAAATTTAAATTAAAAAAATTCAATTAGTGAAGGCAGAAAGTTAAAGTTTCTTCATATTCTTGCAGCAGATGCTTTGAGAATCAAAGACAGGTGGCTTAAGAATTACTAAAAAGAGCCATCACTTGTCTTTTTTATTTTCCATTCTCTTCTTGCCATAATTTCTTCCTTTGCACTTTCTCCTTTTACCTCTTTCTAGGCCTCATCTTCCTTTTCTTTATACTTACCTTTATTTAGTGCCCTATTTGCTATTTTTTTCTCTCAGTCTCTCTTTATTTTGTTCTACCTTAGTTCTGTCAAAAGTGACCAAACATTTATTTTAGTTTTTACTTATTATTATGGGGGTGCTGAGTGCATGGAGAACAGGAGATAAGCTTTCAAAAAGAAATAGAAGGCCGGGCGCGGTGGCTCAAGCCTGTAATCCCAGCACTTTGGGAGGCCGAGGCGGGTGGATCACGAGGTCAGGAGATCGAGACTATCCTGGCTAACATGGTGAAACCCCGTCTCCGCTAAAAATACAAAAAACTAGCCGGGCGTGGTGGCGGGCGCCTGTAGTCTCAGCTACTTGGGAGGCTGAGGTGGGAGAATGGCGCGAACCCGGGAGGCGGAGCTTGCAGTGAGCCGAGATCACGCCACTGCACTCCAGCCTGGGAGCACATCGAGACTCCATCTCAAAAAAAAAAAAAAAAAAAAAAAAAAAAAAGAAATAGAAGTGCTGTTCTAAATTTGCTATTTTTTCTCTCTATTGCAATAGCAAGCATTTTCTACTCAATTCCTAATCAAAGAATGAGAAGAAGATGCAAAGAAAAAATGTGAGTTTTAAGTGGAAGTATTTGATTTAAATATCAATTAAAAATTAAAAAGGCAGGAAGCAAATCTAAGACAGCAGAGTAAAAACAAGAGGCTCAGAGAGGATAACTAAAAGGGAAATCACCAAGAAAGGATTCATAATTATATCATGCCTCCTGAAAGAGAGCCATGCCTCTGAAAATTTAAAATCTTTGATGATAAAGCTTTAACACTGCTTATTGATTCCAAGCTATACTGGGTAGTATAAACTTTAACCTATATCTATGGTATGATTTCCAAGACATAGAGTTGGGTGTTTGAATAAATCTCTTTGTATGCTAATTTATTCAGTGTTGGTGGTTGTGGCCTGTACTGCTTCATGCAATACATCCTCAGAGTTCCCCAAGTCTCCATAAGTGAGTCTTCAAAATATAAAGGAATTTCAGATACCACGTTATTTGTTGACCTTTAATTTTTTTGGCAGATGTATACTTCCAGATTTTTACCAGAGCTAAACGAGAGTATTAAAAAAGATAGAAATGTAACTACTATGCAAAAATTATATCATTCGAATTTGCAGCAAAATGAATACAGGAAACAACTAGAAATTTCATAAAGTTCTTGCTGAGAGTCCAGATAATTTTTTAGGCTCATACACCAGTGAGAAACTCAAGTCTTACCTGTTTCTAGTTTTTCCACCTTCAAGTAGTTATTTGTATTTCTTTCCACTGTGGTTCACATATACCTCCTTCCCAACAGATCAGAAAGTTGGATTCTACTTCTCTGCTATTAACTCACTGCATGATCTTGGGCAGGTTTCAAAATCTGTGGATTCCATATCAGCACCTGCAAAAAATAATTAATCAATAGCACCTTTAATGAGCGTTATAGATCTCAATATTTATAAGGCTCATTAAAAACTTTTCTCCTCTTTCTTATTTTTTTTTTCATTTTTCTTATTTTATAACTTAGAGTTTCTGTTGATCACAAAACTGCTCATTTGTTTGGGGTTTTGCATGTTTTTTGCGTGTTATTCATTTAAAGTCAAGATGCAACATCTCCTCTTTAACTATTTATCATATTGGAAGCATTTCATATTGCCAGTATGACTGTTACTAACAGTGTGTCAGTCAGACAGAACATCTCAGAGTGGCATTTTTGCAACCCAGACAAAGAAGTTTCTCACACTGTCTGTCTCCCAGACGCTCTCCACCTGTCTTCTGTTCTTATCAGGAAGATAAGTAAGTAGCTCATGTTCCTCATAGAAATAATTTAGCAGCTTGTCTGTCTAGAAGGTAATGGCATAGGATGTGTAATTCCTGCAATTTTGATAGTGTAACATAATAGGAAATGAGACACCCCCAAACTACAACCCAGACAGCCCTGTTGTTCAGAGCAGTAAATTATTCCAGCCTCCTACTCATAGAAATATTGTGGTCAGTACCATGCATCTATGCCTGTTCTTTGGAATCTTTTCAAGCTGCCTATCTCTAGGAAGCAAACATATTATTTACATACTACCTAAAACTTTTAGATAGTCCAATTTGAATAAACTCTTAGCCTCTGAATCCAATGATTTTGGGCTCCTTTTATTCCAATTTCCCATTGAGTTGCCCCTTTTCAATAAATCCTGGCTTTGGGCAATGTTAACATATCTAAAGTCCTGAGGTGCATTATTACATTGACCTCAGAGACTGCAAAATGAGACATTTAGAGGAAGAGAAACAGAACTGGTCACATGTTTGAATATCTATATAGAAGAAAAGAGAAAGAAAATTTCTAGAAAAAAATATGAACCATATTTATCCTGTAAATTCTGAGTGTGGTTTTTGATATTTACTATAACAAAAACAATTTTGTTGCCTTAGAATCGTGATCTGTCTGAGGTTGGCTAATGGGAAGAAAAAGCTATCTGTTTTATTAAATTAAATTATAGTATTTCTTTGTGAGAGAGTATATCTGTAGAGAGTTTTATTGTCATCACTATCATTGTAATAATGATGACAGCATGTCTTCCTTTGACTTTACAACTTATTTACATTTATTCACCCATCTGTCCATTCATCTACCCACCACATTCATCCATTCACCATCCATCATTAATCTGTTAATTTCTTGAATGTCTTCTGTGCATATATTCTATGTAAGGCACTTTGCAAGGAACTAGAAAGTTCCTTATAATTTACTATAACTGTCTATTTAAGCCAGTCTGGTACTAACTGGCATATTTTTACTTTATGAGAAACCCTTCCAAAGCAGGGAAAAAGTAATATTTTCTGAAGCATTAAAAACAGAGAGAATTCTAACTTTCTCTATTAGATCACAATAACTAGATCCTTAAACTTGATTTTGTATTTACAACTGAATCTAAAATTTGCAATCAATATAATCATGGGACACATAGACTGTTTGTACCCATTTCTGGCATCAAAAAATACCTGGTAACATTTCAAATGGTGAACTTTTATGATGTTTTTTTTTCTTTTCTAATTTCTTTATGAATTAAAACTTTAGGGGAAAAATACTTCCCCCTTTAATCTCGTATTTTAACATAAAAAAATTCTAAGTTGACTTTGGGAGGCCAAGGCTGGAGGATCACTTGAGGCCAGGAGTGTGACACCAGCCTGGGCAATATAGGGAGACTCTGTCTCTAGCAAAAAAAAAAAAAAAAAAAAATTTAAAAAGTATCCGTAGTAGTGTAGTAGTACACACCTGTAGTCCCTGATACTCAGAAGGCTAAGGCTGGAGGATTGCTTGAGCCCCGGAATTTGAGCCTGCAGGAGGTATGATCACTCTACTGCACTCTAGCCTAGGCAACAGAATGAGACCCTGTCCTTTTTTTGTTAAAAAATTCTATGCCAAATCTACATTTTGCAACTTTTAATGTGGTTAATCAATCATGTATGAGACACATTCACTGCATAAATCTTGAGAAAATATGTAAAATAAGAAACCCATATGTATTTCAACCCATAAATTTTTGAAAGCACATAGAATCATTTCAATTAGACTTTTAGCTAAATTTTATTAATTTGGATTCTGTTAATGTATGCTCTTCAAGTTGTAGGTTTATTAAATTTCTACCAAGGGATTTTTTTTCTTTTTAAGAATGTTCTGGAAAAGTACACAAATATCTCCCAAATTAATCTACCATCAGTAGTATATATTTAAGTGTTCAGTAAACAAGAGATGAAAAAGCAAACCCTTAAGATGAATATCTTAATACATTCACAGTGATTTTATGGAAATAGAAATACATTGTTTATTATTGAGCTTGCATTCAGAATTATGTAGTTTTAACTACAAAGAAAAGGAAACTTTCAAGCAAATGCCACATAGAAAAATCTCAGAAGAGGGTTGCCATTAGCATTAGTTTATTGTCCAAGGCACTGTCTCCAAATTTCTTGTTCTAGCATAACTATGAATAGCATTCTCTTTCAATTTCAAAAAATCCACTTTAGGCAATCAGTTATTTTATGACTATACGTTTGGGAAGACTGATTAACTTGGTTTAGGTTTCATGACCTCTCTGGACTAATCACTGTGATCAGAGGAATAGGAGACAATGATTTGCCATATCTGGATTATATACTAACACTTGAGTCCAGAAACCTAGGGAATTTGGCAGCTTCCACTTGAAACATAGGTGGATTCCAGAGGTGCATTCCCTGAAGGCAAGAGTGGTTTTCACTAGACGAACAGTGTAAAGATGTACTTACCACACAGGTAAAGCACACATATGTCCATTGAGTCATAACAGAGTACAAAGAATGCTGAGCAGAGGCACAGTCAGTATTAGATGGGGTTTTATTGCATGTAGTATTTTGTATAGTAGATTTATCTTTTAAAACTGAAGACAGTCATAGTGCATACTCTGAACAAATCAGCGCAGTCATTTATGTCCATATACTTGCATATATATATGCTTGATGATGTATACATATGTCTGTATATGTGTGTATAAAAACGCACAGCCTTAATCTTATTTAATGCCAGTAAATAGTGAATTATTAGCATACTTTGTAGGGTTATAATTATGTCTGTATTTACATAAGCAATTAAAATGACTTTGAATAAAGATCTTAGGCAGTTTTTGTTTGTATGTTTTAAAAAATGCTCTTACTGTTGGTGATTGAGATATTGAGATAAGCTGTTTTTAAATTAGAGTGACACAGGTATAAGTAACATGCACACACTTTGCTTTCTTAGCCAGGCCTATCCTCAGTCAGCAGTTTCACAAGATAACAGTTTGCAGGAAAAGTCAAGATCTTTCTTAAATGAAAAGTGATTATTCATTATAATAAAATTGCAAATGATACCTTAATGAATGGATGTACTAATGTCTATTCACTATTTAGGTATATTAGCCTAAATTAGTCTTTAGCCCTAACATGTGAAATCACAAATAAAATACAAAATTATCACTTTAAAATAGCACAATATCAGCTATTTCAGTTTGAGATGTGAGTCACCAAATGTTTTTCACAGTGGTGTAGTGAAATGTATTATTAGAAAATGACAGCGGTTGAATTTTCTAGTTTGGGTTGTTATGTTGGATAATGGAAGCATGAACTAAGATTCTTCATAAAATAGCAAGTGGTTTAATTATTTTCTTACAAATTTATGTAGTATCTACCTACCAATACTACCTACTAGTGTACTACTAGGCAATCAGAACACAAAAATTATAAGACCTAGCCTTTCATCTCAAGAAAATCACAATCTACACAGTGAACCAACTTAAGCAATTAAAAAAATGTATATATCTTTTTATGTGTATATTTGGTGATATTATATGATAGAATATATATAGCCTTAACTTGGTCTATCTCTATGAATAGTGAACTAATTATATCTATGAGCTGCTGTGTGAATTGAGAAAGATAAATCCCATTCTGCGCAAAAAAAGAATCAGGTTGGTGAGGTAGAACTTGAAAGAGAAGATTACGCATGAATCCTGAAGGATTAGCAGGGATGATCAAGTCAGCAACAGCCAGCCAGGCGCAGTGGCTCACATCTGTAATCCCAGCACTTTGGGAGGCCAAGGCAGGTGGATGGCTTAAGAGCAGGAGTTTGAGACCAGTCTGGGCAACATGGTGAAACCCTGTCTCTACAAAACATACAAAGATTAGCTGGGCATGATGGCATGTGCCTGTAGTTCAGTTACTCGGGAGGCTTAGGTGGGAGGATCAACTGAGCCCAGGAGGTGTAGGCTACAGTGAGCAGTGATTGTGCCACTGCACTCCAGCCTTGGCAACAGAGTGAGACCCTATCTCAGGGGAAAAAAAAAAAAAAATGTCAGCAAGGGAGATTGTAGTGTGATATAAAGAAATCATTCCAGATGTTGAATACTGCCTGGGCAACAAGTTTCTCTTTAATAAATCTCTCTGGGGTTTTATATGGAAGCTCTGAGATATTCAGCATGTGGTAAAGTACAGAGGGATATTAGGTGAGCAACAGTTTATTGTTAGCCCTTATCTGGCTCATATCTGGGATATCCTGGAGGCCAGGGTTTACCTAGGAAAATATGCAACAAAAGCAGAACAACATCATTATTATCAGTGGGTCTTCTCTTGTTGGGATCTGAATTTACATGATTCTTTTGAAAGAGAGGTGGTACACTATTTTCTAGTAGATCCATCCTGTGGTATGTAGTATATATAGTGACAATAGCAGTACAACCAAACCACTGCAGAGATAAATAAAGAAAAGTAAATACATTACTGAAAAAGAAATAAAAGGTGGAAGAAGGAAAAAAATGCACCCAGCAAACAAGAGTGGTGCCTAAAAAAAACAAGATCAGGCTGGGAGTGGTGGCTCATGCTGTAATCCCAGCACTTTGGGAGGCCAAGGTGGGCAGATCACCTGAGGTCAGGAGTTTGAGACCAGCCTGGCTAACCTGGTGAAACCCCATCCCTACTAAAAATACAAAAATTAACCAGGTGTGGTGGCAGTTGCCTGTAATTACAGCTACTCAGGACCTGAGACAAGAGAATCACTGGAACATGGGTAGCAGAGGTTGCAGTGAGCCAAGATGATTCCATTGCACTCTAACCTGGGTGACGAGAGGGAAACTCCATCTCAAGAAAGAAAGAAAAGAAAGGGAAGGAAGGAAGGAAGGAAGGAAGGAAGGAAGGAAGGAAGGAAGGAAGGAAGGAAGGA